>NC_052353.1:37533071-37665214 GCF_009727055.1 Benincasa hispida
TTATGGCTAAATATACCGAATAATCCTTCATGTTTTTGGGTAATTCTCAATTTACTTTTTACTCACTATTATTTATTTATTTATTACTTTTTAATCCGGTCCTTTGTAAAAAGAAAGTGTTGAATTTGTTTATGTTAAAATGTTTAGAAATATAAATCTTGAAAAAAGAGGGGCATTCCGAGAATCGAACTCGGGACCTCTCGCACCCGAAGCGAGAATCATACCACTAGACCAAATGCCCATTTTTGTGAATGTTACTCATCTATGTGATTTTCTCTCAAATTTAAATTTTTTCCGTCTTTCATATTTTATTTTACCGAAGAAATTTAGAGTAATTGTAATAAGTTTTAAAGAATTGTAAATATAGTAAAATCTATCAATATTGTTGATAGACTCTAATTAGTGATAGACTATATCAATTATAACCTCTATTAGCGATATAGTATATCACTGATAGACTTCGAGAACTGTATCTAGATTTTGTTATATTTGCAAATTCTTTTGCATTGTATTATATTTGTTAATATTTTAAGCTTGATTGTTATATTTGAAAATGTCTCCCATTTAGGTTAATATTAACAAGGGGTTCACATAAATAAAGTTCATTTGTGATAGTTCCTTTTAGATCCTGCAGCCTTGAAGAACGGCCGTATTAAAATTGTTTCCACATGAGGTATTGTTATGGAAAATAACAAAAAGGGGAAGAAAAAGGAAAAGGAAGAAAAATTAACTGGCAGTCTCGCATTTTACTTGTTTCATTCAGGGCCTAAAACAGAAGATTTAGGGGGATTCTGGCACTGAGGTTCCATTTTGAATTTATTTTGGGACGTGTAGTTACATATCACATGGTTAAACATTTCTAACCTTTTAATCCTCAGTTCCTCCTAGGTAGAAGCTGCTCTGCCAAATGTCACCAAGGCTGGTGCATTCAGATTCAGTTGGATAATAATCTATATAGATAAGACAGGTCCATGTATAGGAGCAAGTTCATAGGATTGGAATTGAAAAAAACCCTTAAATTCTTTTAAGTTTTAGGCAATTTAGGTCCCGCTGATTTCGATTTTTAATTTTATGTTTTTGAAATTTATGGTGTTTCCTCCCAAGTTCTTTTTTACGATTTTTATCTATTTAAGAAACATTTAAGTTAAGATTTTTAAAACCAACTTCTTTTTCTTTTTCTTTCTTTTTTTTTTTTTTTTTTTTTTATAATTTTTTTCAAAACTTAACTTGACTTTTGAATTGATTTGAATGATGAATTCTTAGTCAATTTAAAACAAGTTTTGGATTTTTTTTCCTCCAAAATCTGGCTTTGTTTTTGTAAACATTTACAAAAATTGGATTACATAACAAAGAAACTCTAAGGTACAAGTAGTGTTGTATTTATAAGCTTATTTTTTTTTTTTTAAAAAACTAAAGCCTCATTTGTTAATCATTTAGGTTTTGTACAGTAACTATTTTGTTTTGGGTTTTCTGTTTTTGAAAATTAGGTTTATTTCCTTTTCATTTCTTACCATGACTAGCATCTTTCTTGAGTGTTATGGTTGAATTTTTAGCTAAATTTCAAAAAAAAAAAAAAAAAGTTTTTAAAAACTATATTTTTTTTAGTTTTTAAAATTTGGCTTGGTTTTTTAAACCATTGGTAAAAAGTAGATAATAAAAGAAGAAATTTAGAGGTAAAAGTAGTGTCTATAGACTTAATTTTAAAAAACAAGAAATAAAAAATCAAATGGTTACCAAACGGGGTTTTAGTTTTTGGCTTTTGGTTTTTGAAAATTAAGTTTATTTCCTTTCAATTTCTTATCATGGTTTTCATCTTTTTAAAGTAAAATAGTTGAATTCTTAGCCAAATTTCAAAAATAAAAACAAATTTTAATTGGTTATCAAATGAAGCAAATAAATAATAAAACAAGAAATTTAGAGGTAGATTGGGTATTTATAAAATTTTTCGAACACTAAAAACCAGAATTTAAATAACTACCAAACGGGACCTTATTTTGGTTTTCGGTTTTTGACAATTGTGCTTGTTTTCTCATCACTTCCTTGCCATGTTTTTCTTTTTTTTTTTTTTAAACTTTATTACCGCGGTTTTCATTTTTCTACCCTAAACGTTTGAATTCTTAACCTAATTCCAAAAACAAAAACAAGAACAAGTTCTTGAAATTAATTTTGTATTTTTTAATTTTCAAAAGTTGACATGGTTTTTTAAAACACTCCTAAAAAGTAGAACAAAGTAAATAAATAAGTAGGTGAAAGTAGTATTTATAAACTTAGTTTTTAAAAACTAAGAGCAAAAATCACATGGTTATCAAACCAGGTCTTACTCAAATTTCAAAATTTTGCGTCATTGGTTTATTTTCATAATCCCCTCTTACTATATGGTAACTCCTATGCAGCAGTAAGAGTATTCACTGAGACTGTGGACACTAGGCATTAGAACTGTAAAAGGTGTTTCGTAGAAGGTGTCGATGCCTATTGAAAAATCTAATGTAGATCCTAATTAAACTATCCAATCTTTAGATATTCCAAGTGGGCATTATGAGAATTGAATTGAGGACCTCTTACGGTAGCGAGACATGTAATATTGAGTTATAATATGTATTAGGCTATACCATTTTCATGCATTCCCTTCAATCATAATGAGAAAAAAAATATAATTTTTTTTAATAAAAAAAAGTTTGTCATGTGAAAACTTGTGATTGGGTACGTAGGTCATAGGTGACTGATAAATATGAATGCAACCTGAGGTGCACAAGTTATTTTCCACTTTTTTTGCCCTTGAATACTTGATGAGGTTGAATTGTCAATTTCTCTTAGTTTGCACACACACACAATTTTTTTTTTTTTTTAAAATTTTATTTGTACTCTTCAATGCTTTGATACAAAAGTGGATCAAGAAAACTGATAACTTATAAAAAATCTATATATGGCATTCTGAGAATCAAACTCTAGACTTCTCACATCCAAAGTGAGAATCATACCTCTAGACCAAATGTCCTATTCTTGACATCGAATCCAATTTGTTGAAAATATCTTTATCATTGTTTTATAAAATCTGTTCTATTTATCAAACACCGTATATTAATCAAATCTCTTTGACTTTGTTGAGGATTGATCAATAAAGAAAGCGGTTAGTGAAATCTATGTGCATAAGACGTTAAAGAGTAGGATATGCGACAGAGATTAGGATGAGCTTTGCTGAATCAAACAGGGTAGAAATTCTCATAAGTGAATCCAATCAAAGCGATTTTTAGACAACATGCAAAGAAAAAAGCAAGATTCAAGTGAGAATATTTACCCACTTCAGGATTTGGGGATGTCCAGCTCATGTGTTAATGGAAAATCCCAAAAATTTGGAACTTCATTCAAAAGTGTGCCTATTTGTAGGTTACCCCAAGGAAATGAGAGGTGGATACTTCTATGGTCCAAGTGAGAATAAAGTGTTTGTATCGACAAATGCTACCTTCTTGGAAGAAGACCACATGAGGGATCATAAACCACAAAGTAAACTTGTTTTAAGTGAGATTTCTAATGAGACTGTTGAGACTTCAATAAGAGTTGTTGAACAAGCTGATAGATCAACAAGGGTTGTTGATGTTATTAGTTCATTTAGTCATCCATCTCAAGAGTTGAGATTGCCTTGACGTAGTGGGAGGGTTATGAACCCATCTTTACGCTACATGGGTTTAACAGAAGCCCAAAACATCATAACTAATGATGGCATTGAGGATCCATTGTCTTATAAGCAAGTAATGAAAGATGTTGACAAGGATGAATGGATTAAAGCCACGAATCAAGAAATAGAGTCCATGTACTTCAATTTTGTTTGGGAGCTTGTAGATCAATTTGTTGGGGTAAAACTTATAGGTCGTAAATGGATCTACAAGAGGAAAATAGGTGCAGATGAAAAGGTACAGACCTTTAAAACTAGACTTGTGGCAAAGGGTTATATCCAGATTGAGGGAGTGGATTATGTAGAAACTTTCTCACCTGTTGTCATGTTAAAGTCTATCAAGATTCTCTTGTCCATAGCCGCATATTATGACTTTGAGATATGGCAAATGGACGTCAAAACTGCCTTTTTAAATGGTAATCTTGAAGAGACCATCTACATGAATCAACCAGAAGGATTCATTGAACAATATCAAGAGCAAAATGTTTGTAAGCTTAATCGGTCCATTTATGAACTGAAGCAAGCATCTCGATCTTGGAATATAAGATTTGATACAATGATCAAATCTTATGGCTTCGATCAGAATGTTGATGAGCCTTGTGTTTACAACAAAATCATCAACAATTCAGTAGCTTTTCTTGTGTTGTATATGGATGATATCCTACTCATTGGGATGATATAGGTTTTCTGACTGATGTAAAGAAATGGCTAGCCGCTCAATTCCAAATGAAAGATTTGGGAGAGACGCAGTTTGTTCTAATGATCCAGATTATAAGGGATCGTAAGAACAAAAGGTTGGCCTTGTCTTAGGCATTGTATATTGACAAGATGCTTGTCAGATATTCGATGCACAATTCCAAGAAGGGTTTATTACGTTTCAAGTATAGAATTGTATTGTCTAATGAACAGTGTCCTAAGACTCCTTAAGAGGTTGAGGAAATGAGACGACTTCTCTATGCATCGGTTATTGGTAGCCTTATGTATGCAATGTTATGTACTAGACTTGACATTTGCTATGCAGTAGGGATTGTCAGTTGATATCAATCCAATTTAGGATTAGATCACTGAACGACAGTCAAAATGATCCTCAAGTATCTTCGGAGAACGAGGGGCTATATGCTCGTGTATGGTGATAAGGATTTGATCCTTACAGGATACACAGATTTTGACTTTCAGACTGATCAAGATTCTCGGAAATCCAACTCTGAATGGAGGAGCTATAGTATAGCGAATCATCAAGCAAAGATGCATTGCAGACTCCACTATGAAAGCCGAATACGTAGCTGCTTGTGAAGCTGCTAAGGAGGTTGTTTGGCTTAAGAAGTTCCTTGCTGATTTGGAAGTTGTTCCAAATATTTCTTTGCCCATCACACTTTATTGTGATAACAGTGGTGCTATGGCAAATTTTAAGGAACTTAGGAGTCGCCGAACGGAAATATCATTTGATTCGGGAGATTTTGCATCAAGGTGATGTGATTGTCATGAAGATTGCTTCAGGGCATAACATTTTTGATATGTTTACAAAGGCTCTCAAGACTAAAATGTTCAAGGGTCATCTAGAAAGTCTGAGTGTATGGGATATGCAGCACATTGTCTAGGGCAAGAGGGATATGTTACTGGGGTATAGTGTATGCTCTAGTTTATTTGTATTGTACATTAGTTTCCCTAAACTTTAGGACAAATGGGAGATTGTTGAGAATAGTGTCCTAAATCTCCTTGTAATCTCATAGTTTGTAAACTTTGTATAAACATATTGTTGTTAATAAAATAAGTGTTATTTTATAAGTATGTATTCAATCCAATAAACTAAGATCCGAGGTTATTTCATGTAATTTAAACAAGTATGTAGAGATGTACAAGTGGATCTTGTTTAAATAATAACTTAAACGATCTATAGTAGATGGATAAGGCTTGGTACTTTATCCTGGTGACACTACGGATACAACCCACTTTGTAGGTGTTACAAGTATTGTAAAGTGCTACAAATGATCTGATCCTGATCATTCATATGGAGACATGTGAGTGGGGGTATCTTATATAAAGAGTTTGTATAAGACCGGACCACGAAATGATTAGTCTTTTTATATAACGCCATTAATAATAGAGACCTACATTTTATTAGGATGACCATAGGTGATATGACCTGAATCCTGAGTGAGTTGTGAACTCTTGCTCATGAAGGCGGTCATTTAATTCGTATGGGTGAGAGGTCAGATTGCCATCTCAACAAGCCTACCATTTTGGGGTTTCGTCTAATTGGGGAGCTGGGAACATAGTTACACAAGACGGAATTCACTCATTGCCTGATGCAGGGGCAAGTAGATAAATTGCTCTCTTAAGGGCTGATTCTGGGTATTGAATATAGTGACCACATCCTTTCTTGGCCCGAGAGAGACTTGGTCATAGTGGGACTATGATTTATTGTTCATTAGAGAAATCAGTGGTACTTAAGGAGTTAGATGTAACATGCATTTGAAACATCAAGGCTCTGGATGTCTCAAGGAGATGACAATTCTTTCATTTTGCAACCCCATTATGAGATGGAGTATTGACACAAGAAGATTGAAGAAAAATACCATGAGCATTTAAATAAGACTTGAGTGCATGAGAGAAATATTCCTTAGCATTATCGCTCTGTAGGATTTTAAGAGCACAACTAAATTGAGTTCAAATTTCAGCATGGAAGTTACAAAAATAAGAAAGTAACTCAGAACGATTTTTCATTAAATATAATTATGTAACACGAGAATTGTCACACCCTGCCTCGAGCTCGCACTCCTGAGCCCGGGGAGAGGCATGATATTAACTAATGCTACCTTTTATTATCTTACTAGTTTCCTTTTATAACTTTATTTACTATAGCAACGGAAAAATCTTACATGCTTCATTTAGTAAACTAGTTTACAAATTCAAGTTACATTTACATGGGTAGCACTACCCCGACTACTAATCTTATTTAGTACTATTCCTAAACTTGTGGCAGACCTTGACCAACTTCGCAACCTGAGATCTTTTGCTACTTGCGAGAGAAACACAGAAAACAAACCATGAGCTTTACAAAGCTCAGTGAGTGGAATCATAAGTATTATATCACGAGATTCCAATGCAAACCTCCATCATACCATGAAGCTTTTCACAAACCTACCTACACACACAGTAGATAGTTAACATTTCACATCTAAAAATATCAACCTATGTGCACATAATTCTCCCTTTCATGGGCTCAGAAGCTAGGCCCGTTGGCCCTCTGACCATCCTATTTAAGGTTTTTCCTTCCCACAAGCTCAAGAACTAGACTCCTTGGTCCCCTGACCATCCTGTAAGGATTTATTTTGGGCTCAGGTTCTAGGTCCACAGACCCCTGACCATCCCAACGTCATATTCACCTCATAATATAAACTATAGCATATCAATTCTAAATATGCTTAAAAAAGTAAAAGAAGAAACCATTCACAGTGACCTGCTGAGATCTTTCTTCCCAGTTCACCTGGTTTTCCTTATTCTTTTGCTGGACCCTATTTCAGATTTAACTTTAAGCTTAGATTACTCACTCTTTCGGGCCTTATCTGAAGACATTTTCTTCTTAAAAAATGTATGAAAATTTCTTAACAAATTACCTTAAAGTTTTTCCTTGAAACTTCTTGGCGAAAGTTCAGAGTCTCAAGTTTACTCCCCCTGGCCCGACTGCTTTCCCACTAATGAGCACCTTTCGATTTTCCTTGAATTTCATAGCCTTAGAGTTAGAATTTCATTAAGGTAGCCCTCACACTGAATCTATATTTAATTTAGAAACTTTTGGTCTAAAAATCACCTGATTTTCACGAGTAGTTCGGAATAACTTCTTGTTTGAATTTAGTCTAGGCATCTGTCCATGCACCCAGCTTCCTTCGACACCTCTGCTCGTACTTCCACCCGAT
The DNA here is from genome assembly GCF_009727055.1 of Benincasa hispida. Classification (NCBI taxonomy): domain Eukaryota; kingdom Viridiplantae; phylum Streptophyta; class Magnoliopsida; order Cucurbitales; family Cucurbitaceae; genus Benincasa; species Benincasa hispida. Next base: position 37,540,659 of record NC_052353.1, read on the forward strand.
CAATGCATTTCTTCCCACATTCAATGTACGAATATCTCTTATTTTCTCCTTTCTTTGTGATTTTATGGACTTCAATGGTTTGTGGGTTAAAGTAAAGCGTTCTGCCCCTTTTATAGGCATCTCATCCTTCTTCTTTACCCGACACCTTCTCCATTGATCACAACCAGGTGTATTCCTCACATCCTGCCAATGTCCAACCTCTTCCACCTCCTATTTGATGTATCTTTTCCCCACACTATCAACGCAACCTAAGGTGTCTTCCTCTTCCTTAGCCAACACTTAATGTTTACATTTGCATGTCTTCTTGTGCATCCACCTTATTTGCTTACGGCCTAACATTTCTTTCCGATAGGCCACATGTTCGGATGACGACTATGAATGCGTTTATTCAATCTCATATGCGCCCATCTACCACAAATGCGTCCATTCAACTTCATTTGTGTCCATCCAATTGGCGCAACATACCTATGTCCGGACACCACCCCTTGGCGCATGCGTCCATCCTATTTTTGCACCCTTGCGGTGTCTTTTTAAATCTCCACATAATACCCTTCAAGCCATTGTCACCTACCACCTTTCCCTATATGCGGCCTACTAACCTTAATGGTGCCATTTCTAATTAACACAACCTTATCTTGTGCATCCAATTGACGCAATTTGGTCGCATATGCTAGACGCTAGCAAGGCTTCTTCTTGACCGCGTGGCTTACCTTTGCCCTATGTGCTCAACTAGGGTAATGACCCACACTCTTCCAACGCAACTATTTGCTTTGTCCTATGTGCCCACATACTCTTGGATGTCCAACGCATAACACATTATCAGAGCATAACGACCCTATGTACCGCAAGCCTTAGCAACGCAAGACATTTCACCATGCGTCCATCATGGCTCGTCTCATCGCCACATAGCTCATTGTCTAGTACTGTTGCCATATAGCACCATCGCATAGTGTTGCCGCATAGCTCCATCGCGTAGTGTTGCCGCATAGTACCAACGCATAGTGTTGCCACATAGCACCAACGCATAGCCTTTTCTTTCGGCCATATTTCAACCTCTTTTAACGTCCAATTAACCTCTCAAAGTCTAATGACCAACGCATGGCATCACACCAACGCTTAACGCAAGGCCAACGCATCGTCTAATACTTAGCCAATTTTCCAAACTTTACCCAAGAGTCAAGTTCACTGGATTTGACTGAGTTTTATTTCATGCGTTTAACCACAATCGCTTGGTTCCCGTGTTACTTTGCACTTAATTAAATTCCAACTTTCCAAGAACATTTATTCAACACTGAGAGTTCTTCCTTCTTAGCGCAGGGTTTCATTCCTAGTTAGATTCTCCTAGTTATTAGTTTAAACAGGGAAGTAGGAATGCAGGTTTCACATTCATCCTCCCCTTAAAGAAATTTCGTCCCGAAATTTGAAGTAATACTATAAACATCTTCTTATTCATTTATCTCACCCTTTTGCAACTTTATTTATTTACATAAGTTTTATTTAAACTTTATATAGGTTCCACTTACAAGTACTTTTTTTTTCCTTTTAAAACCAGTAATCCTTCCAAGCTTGATTTTCCCTTGAGCTACTAGCCGGATCATTGCTTGGAAAATCCCTACACTGGTGACCGGGTTGTTCACATTTAAAGCATAAACCTTCTCCCCCTTCTTGGTCTCTCTGATGACTTTTATGACACCTACGACATGGGTAGTCTTTATTCACGTCAAAGGTTGGTTCCCGGTGACTAAGGAAATGTTGAAACTCTGGGCACTGTTTTCTTTTATTCCCTGTGCGCCTACAAATATAGCATTTATCCGTTCCCTTCAAACATTCTCCGGGGTGGTACTTTCCACACCTTTCGCATAAAGGATATTTTGCTTGACTTGATCCCATTTAGCTAACAATCATTTCATCAAACAAACATACTTTGTCAAAATATATTTATTAATCACAAACAAACGTATTTACATGGGAGTAATTTTATACAACATCTATTATGGAAAATAGTACACATCTATCTACACTTCTGGGGTTTTTCCTTTGCCTTTGTCTTCCTTTCCTAACTGGGGGCAGTTTCGTTTGTAAGGACCAACTTTTCCGTAGTTATAGCACATATTTGCCCCTCCATAGTAGCGCCTAAAGTGATACCTCTTACAATTTGAACACCATGACCTTTGGGTGTTGGCTATAGATTCCTTAGGCATGTATACTTCTTCTAGAGTAAGCTCATTTTTTGTTTTTTGCTTCTCGGAGTTGGTCTTACTTATCATTTTATCTATAACCCTTAAGGAGAATTTCTGGCTCTTTTCTCGCCACCCCTTGGATTCTATTGTTACTAGGAGCCTCAACCTTTGAAGGAACAACGAACCCAGCGGATGCGAAAGCTTGGTTCGTGATGATAGAGAAATGTTTCAGGGTAATGCGATGCCCTAAAGATAGAAAGGTAGCACTGGCCACTTTTCTACTCCAGAAAAGAGCTGAGGATTGGTGGCGGGTATTTGAAGAAAGAAGAAGGGGAAGGGAGGAGGTTACCTGGGAGGAATTTGGAAAGACCTTCCATTAAAAATTCTATCCTCAAACGTTTCACGATGCAAAGAGAAATGAATTTCTTAAACTCGTACAAGGCTCACTATCAGTAGTCAAGTATGAACAAAAATATACCGAACTTAGCAAATACGCCGCCAGTATAATATTAGATGAAATTGAAAGATGTAGAAGATTTGAGGAAGGACTACGAGGTAAGATACGAACACACATAACTACCAGCATTGATATGCAAGAATTTCCAAAATTAGTAGAGACAACATTACGTATGGAAGCTAGCCTAGGATCATTAGTAACAATAGAATCCGAGGGGTGGCGAGAAAAGAGCCAGAAATTCTCCTTGGGGTTCTAGATAAAAAGATAAGTAAGATCAACTCTGAGAAGCAAAAAACAAAAAAGGAGCTTACTCTAGAAGAAGTATACATGTCTAAGGAATCTATAGCCAGCACCCAAAGGCCTTGGTATTCAAATTGTAAGAGGTATCACTTTGGGCGCTGCTATGTAGGGGCAAATGTGTGCTATAACTGCGGAGAAGTTGGTTATTACAAACGAAACTGCCCCCAGTTAGGAAAGAAGGACAAAGGCAAAGGAAAAAAATCCTTGAAGTGTAGATAGATGTGTACTATTTTCCATTATAGATGTTGTATAAAATTACTCCCATGTAAATATGTTTGTTTATGATTAATAAATATGTTTTGACAAAGTATGTTTGTTTGATGAAATGATTGTTAGCTAGATGAGATCAAGTCAAACAAGAAATCCTTTAAGCGAAAGGTGTGGAAAGTACCACCCTGGAGAATGTTTGAAGGGAACGGATAAATGCTATATATGTAGGCGCACAGGGCATAAAGGGAAACAGTGCCCAGAGTTTCAACGTTTCCTTAGTCACAGGGAACCAACCTTTGACGTGAATAAAGACTACCCCTGCCGTAGGTGTCATAAAAGTCATCGGAGAGACCAAGAAGGGAGAGAAGGTTTATGCTTTAAATGTGAACAACCCGGTCACTAGTGTAGAGATTGTCCAACCAATGATCCGGCCAGTAGCTCAGGGGGAAATCAAGCTTGGAAGGATTAAGATAAATGAATAAAGTTGTAAGTGGAACCTATATAAAGTTTAAATAAAACTTATGTAAATAAATAACGTTGCAAAAGGTTGAGATAAATGAATAAGAAGAGTTTATAGTATTACTTCAAATTTCGGGACGAAATTTCTTTAAGGGGAGGATGAATGTGAAACCTGCATTCCTGCTTCCCTGTTTAAACTAATAACTAGGAGAATCTGACTAGGAATGAAACCCTGCGCTAAGAAGGAAGAACTCTCAGTGTTGAATAAATATTCTTGGAAAGTTGGAATTTAATTAAGTGCAAAGTAACACGGGAACCAGGCGATTGTGGTTAAACGCATGAAATAAAACTCAGTCAAATCCAGTGAACTTGACTCTTGGGTAAAGGTTGGAAAATTGGCTAAGTATTAGACGATGCGTTGGCCTTGCGTTAAGCATTGGTGTGGTGCCATGCTTGGTCATTAGACTTTGAGAGGTTAATTAGACGTTAAAAGAGGTTGAAATATGGCCGAAAGGAAAGGCTATGCGTTGGTGCTATGCGGCAACACTATGCATTAGTGCTATGTAGCAACACTATGCGATGGAGCTTCGACAACACTATGCGATGGTACTATGCGGCAATGAGACGAGCCATGGTGGACGCATGGTGAAACGTCTTGCGTTGCTAAGTCTTGCGGTACATAGGGTCGTTATGTGCTGATAATGTGCTATGCGCTGGACATCCGAGGGTATGTGGGCATGTAGGAAAAAGCAAATAGTTGCGTTGGAAGAACGTGGGCCATTACCCTAGTTGAGCACATAGGGCAAAGGTAAGCCATGCGGTAGAAGGCATGTGGCCAAGAAGGAGCCTTGCGAGCGTCTAGGATATGCGACCAAGTTGCGTCAATTGGATGCATAAGATAAGGTTGCGTTAATTAGAAATGACACCATTAAGATTAGTAGGCCGCATATAGGGAAAGGTGCAAGGCAACAATGGCTTGAAGGGTGTTATGTGGAGATTTAAAAAGACATCGCAATGGTGCAAAGATAGGATGGACGCATGCACCAAGGGGTGGTGTCCGGACATAGGTATATTGTGCCAATTGGATGGACGCAAATGAAGTTGAATGGATGCATTTGTGGTAGATGGGCGCATATGAGATTGAATGAACGCATTCATGGTCGTCATCCGGACATGTGGCTTATCGAGAAGAAATGTTAGGCCGTAAGTAAATAAGGTGGATGCACAAGAAGACATGCAAATGTAAGCATTAAGTGTTGGCTAAAGAAGAGGAAGACACCTTAGGTTCCGTAGATAGTGTGGGGAAAAGACATATCAAACAGGAGGTGGAAGAGGCTGGACGTTGGCAGGATGTAAGGAATACATCTGGTTGTGATCAATGGAGAAGGTGTCGGGTAAAGAAGAAGGGTGAGATGCCCATAAAAGGGGCAGAACGCTTCACTTTAACCCACAAACCATTAAAGTCCATAAAATCACAAAGAAAGGAGAAAATAAGAGATATTCGTACATTGAACGAAGGAAGAAAGGCGTTGATCGGGCAGAAGTACGAGCAACGCCTAGGCTAAATTCAAACGAGAAGTTATTCCAGACTACTCGTGCAAATCAAGTGATTTTTGAACCTAAAGTTTTTAAATTAAATATAGATTCAGTTTGAGGGCTGAAATTCTAACTCTAAGGTTGTCAAATTCAAGGAAAACCGAGAGTTGCTCACCAGTAGGGAAGCAATCAGGCTAGAGGGAGTAAACTTGAGACTCTGAACTTTCACCAATAAGTTTCAAGGCGAAACTTTAAGGTAATTTTGTTTAGACATTTTCACACATTTTTGAAGAAGGAAATGTCTTGAGATAAGGCTCGAAAGTATGAGTAATCTAAGCTTAAATTTAAATCTGAAATAGGGTCCAACGAAAGAATAAGGGAAACCAGGTGAAATGGGAAGAAAGATCTCAGCGGGTCACTGTGAGTAGTTTCTTCTTTTACTTTTTTAAGCATATTTAGAATTAATATGCTGTAGTTTATATTATGAGGTGAATATGACGTTGGGATGGTCAGAGGTCTGTGAACCTAGAACCTGAGCCCAAAATAAATCCTTATAGGATGGTAAGGGAACCAAGAGTCTAATTCCTGAGCCTGTGGGAAGAAAAAATCTTGAATGGGATGGTCAGAGGGCCGATGGGCCTAGCTTTTGAGCCCATGAAAGGGAGAACTATGTGCACATATGTTGATATTTTTAGCTGTGAAATGTTAACTATTTACCGTGTGTGTAGGTAGGTTTGTGAAAAGCTTCATGGTATGATGGAGGTTTGCATTGGAATCTCGTGATATAATACTTATGATTCCACTCACTGAGCTTTGTAAAGCTCATGGTTTGTTTTCTGTGTTTCTCTCGTAGGTAGCAGAAGAGCCCAGGTTGCGAAGTTAGTCAAGGTCTGCCACAAGTTTAGAAATAATACTAAATGAGATTGGTAGTCGGGGTGCCTCTCATGTAAATGTAACTAGAATTTGTAAACTAGTTTCCTAAATGAAGCATGTAAGATTTTTCCACTGTTGTAGTAAATAAGGTTATAAAAGGAAACTAGTAAGATAATAAAAGGTAGCATTAGTTAATATCATGCCTCTCTCCGGGCTCAGGAGTGCCGGCTCGGGGCGGGGTGTGACACCATAGTTTCTCTTTGGAAGAGTCTACTCAGTCATGGTAGGACTATGATTTATGTTTATTAGAGGGATCAGTGGTACTTAAGGAGACAAATGTAACTACAGGGGTATAACGGTTATTGGCCTAGCTGTACTTACGAGCAATTTGTGAAGGGTTGTCGCATTGCTGATTGGTTAAGATGGATACATAATATATTTGTGGTAAGGAGAGTTCAGCTGTCGGTCTTTAGTGGAGTGCTTGACAGTTAACGGATGGTGGATCCCATGACTAAAGAGTTTAGTTAGTTATTCATGTACCATTGGAGTTTCGAACTACAGGTCCATGATGTCCCCTTGGCAGCTCAATGGATTCAGTTGAGGATCAGTTGTTGGTGTTGATTTGAAATGTTAAAATTGACAAGAGGTATTTTGATTATATATGATATAAACCGTTTGATGTATGAGATACATTTAGTGAAGGATTGATGTAAATGAGATTTATATTAAGTACCATGGAATAGAAAAAGAACTTTGGTTTATATGTTTCATAAGATGAAATATTAAAACTATAGGTTATAAATTTAGTATGATAAGTTGGTTATCATTTATGTTTATAATAATATTAATTATTAGATAATTAATTCTTTTTCTTTTAAATAACCAAAGTAATGGGTGGTTATTGAATCATGGTAACGGTGAGTTTAAAAGGAAAATGGTTTTCCTATTTTAAAAAGAAGGTTTACAAAAGATTGAAAAACTTTTGAGTTTACTCTCCGCGAAAAAGAAACTCGCGAAGTCGTCAAGTAAATTCGGATTTACTAAACGACGGCTGGGTGATAACGGGCAGAAATGCACGTTATTACAGTGCTAAGTTATTAAACAATGCAGGTTTGCGTTGATAAAATATATAAGATTGTGTCCAAAAAGCATTAAGTTTGTAACATTGCAGTCGCATGTGTTCATCGCATAAAAACAGTTAACTTTGGTATTTTTATGCAGAATATGCGTTAACGCAAGGCAGAAAGCGCGATCACAAGAAATCAATAGATGAGTGCAGCGTTACTGCAAGGCTTTGCGGTGATTTGTGCTCGCAAACATCTGCTCAAGAAGGATTGCCACATAGAGCCGTCGCAACTTGGTGGACGCATCTTGGTGAAAAGCATAATTAATCACGATGGGACAAAAAGCTGATGACAGTCGAGTTCGAATTAAGTTGACAAGCCGCTAACGATAACAAATACACTCAGTTTTTTGGTGGCAAATATTCGGTGCATCAGTCAGAGCCATCCCATCTGTGCAATCATAAGAGAGAAGTCGCCTTTCACCTTGAAACTCTATAAATACCGAAGGAAACCTTCAGCAAAGGAGTTTGGATAGTTTGGATACTTAGATAATTTTCCCTTAGAGAGAGTAGCCTTGTTCATGGTTTTCCTTTTTATTTAGAAGGCGGAGTGAGAAAAGGGAAGAGACACCGGACGATCGCTGAGGGAAACTCGAGAGAGAACCTAGAGGTGTGGAAAAGCAGAGAGCGGGCCGACTCTTGGGAGAGCAAGACTCTCTTTTGAACAGAGTAGAAAAGACAGTGTAAAAGCCTTGGGAAGCAAGAGATTGCTACCAGACTCTTCATTCTCTTCTTGCATTGTTATTTTGTATTTCAACTCTATATCTATACAATGGAATTTCTTTATCTACATCTGTTCACTTTCTTAGCACGCATGAGTAGCTAAATTTGTCGAATGGGTTGAGAAGAACTAAGCTAACATGACCTAGGATCTTCATTGCTTGCGATTATCTTGTTTTATGCTGTGCCCAACATCCATTTAGAGTTACTTGAGAGAGAGTCTAAAGAAAGAACCTAAGACTTGAGAGAGCTAGGTTAGAATCTAGATTCGAGAGAGCAAGATTAGATCTGCAAAAGCGAGAGATAGGGAGTTAGAGATAAGCTTTGTTTGCCAACCTGCATCGCATGCACCCTAGAGATAAGTTATGATATTATGTGGTCGCCTTATTTGTGTGTGTGTCATTTTTTCATCGCATAAATAAGAATAGAGGCTTATGTGTAGGTCCTATAGACTCATCACATATATCGCATGCGTTCTAGTATTAAAAGCCGTAGCATTTGCATCGAAAGGTGATTTGCTATTGTATGTGTGTTGCATGATCGCATAACATGAACGCATCCTAGGAAGTGTTAGCCGAACCCCTCTCAACCCGTTCACCCATACTTATTGCATCTTCCTTATTATCAACTCTTTTCGTAACTCCGCCACATTCGTTTATTTTATTACCGCAAACAACCTAAAACATTGTTGGTCACTGCAAAGTCTTCTTGAAAATTACTACCACATATCGTTTTCCTTAGTCCCTAAGTTCAACCCTGGACTTACCAGGAAACTTAGTGGAATTTATACTTGGATTCCGCTGAGAAAGCTTGTTGCTCAACGTATTTCCATCACCACATTTCATTCCATAATTTCACCTCATAAAATAATACATCAAGTTTTTAGTGTCGTTGCCGGGGACTTCGACAAATCAGTGTGCTAACGGTAATTTTTTTGATTTCTTTGCAGCTCTCAATCTTTGGCGAATTACAACCCGGAGATTGAGAGGATGTTTCGACGACGATTAAGAGACAGCCGCCAACAACAAAAACTAGATAAATAAGATATGACAGAGTAGCCTGGAAATGGAGCACCAAATGAAAACAACGTCATGGCGAATCCAATCCTACTGGCAAATGATCGCAATAGGCCCATTCGGAACTATGCATCACCAAACCTCTACGATTTCTCTCCAGGAATCATGAGGCCTGCCTTCAATGGAAGTCGATTCGAAATGAAATCGGTGATGTTGTAGATGATCCAGACTGCAGGAAAGTTTGGAGAAAGACGTGGCGAGGACCCGCACGCCTACCTCCGTAGCTTTATAGAAATCTGTAACACTTTTGTGTTCCCGAATATCTCTGTTCGAGAAAGTTTGATAACTCTGTTTCTATTTTTCTTTGTGTGATCAGGCACGATAATGGGCGTATTCCCTCGAGTCGGAGATATCACTTCATGGGAACATGTCGTAGAGAAGTTTATGAAGAAATATTCCCACCTATTGAGAATGCTAGAAGAAGGAAACTAATAATCATTTGAACAAGACATGGACGTATTCGTATATTGTATGCATCGAATTCGTCCCGAAGAAAATCACAAGGAATCGATCGAATATCAGTGCAGACTCAACCCTACAATGAAAGAGGTCATTAAAAAAGAGATAATCAAGTGGTTAGATGCGGGCATTTATTATATTTGATAGCAGACAACACGTGGGTCAGCCTCGTGTATTACATGCCAAAAAAAGGTGGGATGACGGTAGTCTTCAATGCAAACAAGTTGATACTGCAAAGAACCATCACTAGATGGCGCATTTGCATGGATTCCCGCAAGTTGAATGCGGCAATGAAGAAAGATCATTTTCCTTTACCGTTCATTGACCAAATGTAGATCGTCTAGCCGGAAATGACTTTTACTACTTTTGGATAGGTATGCCGGCTATAATCAGATTTATGATTGCTCCCGAAGATCAGGAAAAGACCACATTCACCTGCCCATATGGAACTTTTTCTTTTCGCCGCATGTCGTTCGGCCTCTGCAATGCGCCGAGCAACGTCCAAAGGTGCATGATGGCCATCTTTTCAGAATATCTTGAGGACTCTGTTGAAATCTTCATGGACGATTTCTCTGTCTATGGAGACACATACAAAGTCTGTCTTGCCAACCTGGAGAAGATATTGAAAAGATGTGAGGAGATGAATCTCGTTCTTAACTGGGAAAAATGCCATTTTATGGTAAAGGAGGGCATCGTGCTGGGGCACAAGGTATCTCGGGATGGTTTGGAGTTGGACAAGGCAAAAATAGAAACAATTAAAAAACTCCCACCTTCAACAAGTGTAAAGGCTATAAGAAATTTCTTGGGGCATGTCGGATTCTACAAACGCTTTGTTAAGGACTTTTCGAAAATAGCACGACCATTGAGTGCGTTGATGGAGGCTGACAGAAAATTTGAGTTTGACGACAATTGCCTCAACGCATTTAGGATTTTGAAGAATGCACGAACGACCACGTCCGTGTTGATCGCACTAGATTGGACACTTCCCTTTTAATTAATGTGCAATGCAAGCGGGTATGCGATGGAAGCAGCTCTGGCACAGAAGAGAAAAACAATCTTACATCCCATCGCATATGCGAGTAAGACTTTGAATTTTGCTCAGACTAACTACACCACCACAGAAAAAGAGCTACTTGTGGTAATTTTTGCGTTTGAAAAATTTAAAGCGTACTTGTTAGGAACAAAAGTACTCATCCACACTGATCACTCAACGATAAAGTATTTAATGACAAAGAAGGATGCGAAGCCGAGGTTGATCAGATGGGTTCTCTTCCTCCAGGAATTTGACATAGAAATAATTAATCGCAAGGGGACGGGGAACCAAGTTGCGGATCACTTATCCAGATTGGAAAACCCAGAGATTAACCGCAATCAGTCAGAAGTGAGTGTGGTGTTTCTAGACGAGCAGCTGTTTCATATTGAAGAATTGCCATGGTATGCAAATGTGGTAAATTATCTAGTTTGCAAGTAATTTTCAGAGGATTATACTGACCACTAGAAGATGAGGCTCAAGCACGAATGTAGATCATATTTTTGGGATGAGCCAAATCTATATAAGAAGGGGGCAGACCAGATTCTGCGACTATGTGTACCAAATGCTGCTCAACAACGCATATTATCGCAATGTCATGATTCACCATATCGTGGGCATTTTGGAGGACAGCGCACCGCAACTAAAGTATTACAGGGTGGATTCTATTGGCCAACATTGTTTAAGGATGCAGCTGACTACGTGATGAAGTGTGACCGGTGCCAGCGCACAGGTAACATGTCATGGAAACATGCGATGCCTATGAACACCATTTTGGAACTAGAGTTGTTCGACGTTCGGGGCATTGATTTTATGGGACCATCTCACCATTGAATGGTAACAATTATATTTTGTTAGCCGTCGACTACGTGTCTAAGTGGATAAAAGCAGTGGCATGCGCCGCAAGCGATGCGACGGTAGTCTCTAAATTCCTGAAGAAAAACATTTTCACTTGTTTTGGCACTCCATGTGCCATAATAAGTGATGAAGGGTTCCACTTTGTCAATCATACGGTCAAAGAATTGCTGCGCAAATATAATATTCTCCATAAAGTGGCTACCGCATACCATCCGCAAACGAATAGTCAGGCCAACCGGAAGATCAAGCTGATACTTGGGAAGGTCGTAAGGCCTTTGCGAAAGGATTGGGCAACAAAACTCGACGATGCATTGTGTGCATACTGAACTGCATATAAGACACCCATAGGTATGTTCCCGTATGTGTTGGTATTTGGTAAGGCATGTCATTTTCCATTGGAGTTGGAACACAAAGCACTGTGGGTGGTGAAGAAGCTAAATTTTGACTTGAAGACAACAGGAGAAGTGAGAAAACTTCAATTGGTCGAGCTAGAGGAATGGAGGATCAATGCATATGAGAACACAAAGATCTACAAGGAGTGTGCAAAGCGCTGGAACGACAAACATATATGCGACAAGAACCTCCAAGTCGAGCAGAGGGTCTTACTATTCAATTCACGATTATGGCTCTTCTCTGGGAAATTAAAGTCACGTTGGTTCGGACCATTCATAGTCAGAGAGGTATTCCAGCATGGTGCGGTCAAGTTATCTAATGATGATGGAACCAACATATTCAAAGTTAATGGGCAACGAGTAAAAGTGTATCACAGAGAAGGCTGGCATCGCCAAGTCGACTCCATGGACCTTAAAAACCCAGATTGAGAAAGAAGTGGGTGGTCCTTGCGGTATCAAGCGATTTAAATTCATCAGGGATGCAAGTTTTGTGAAGCTTTCGTTGAAATATTGAACTTTTCATCTTATATCTACTCCTTTATATTTGCATTTCATTATCCTTATCTAAAAAAAAAAAAAAAAAATCAATCGTGCTGAACGATTGCGGTAAAATAGTTTGTTTTGTTTAATATTATTTGACCCTCTCAATGTTTTTCTTGCAACGATCGAGGTGAACGATTGCGGAGGTGCTACACGAAGAAGCAACTTATCTCATTCCATTACCGCAATCTAAAGAAGGTAGATAGCAGCAAAGCAGGATGCGTCAACAAACAATGCGGGCGACAATACAAATTTGGGGGCTGTATTTTTCTTTCACTTTATTCCAAATTCTGCACTATCGCATCGTATTTGAAAGTTTTTTCATCACATCCTCTTTGATTACCTCAATCATTTAACATTGATAAATTTAGTAAGTCACCGCATGCTTTCTCTTTGCCAATTATGATTTCAATGATGAAACACATGCTTCTATTTTTTTTTTGTATATACTAGACTCAACTTAATTTTAGGATAGTCACCTCATGAAATATTTCTAGAAGTTAGTGGTCTGCTAGCTTTCTTTCAAACTGACCTTTTACCAAACTTCCTAAGAATATCACCTGACTTCTTTCAATCTTTTGGCAATGAGGACATTGCCGCATTTTAAATTTAGGGGTGGTATTTATTTTCGACCTTGCTATTTTTAGCTCTATGAAAAAAAAGAGGAAAATTTTGAGAATAATAACTCCATTGTCAACGCAATGGGGAAACCCATGTTGATAAGAGTTAAGTTGTGAAGGGCACTTACCCGTAGTTGGATGTTCGCATGAAACACGTGGGGGCAAGCCAAAACGAAAGTAAGTCACCATGATCAACGCATAAATAAATGACCGCAACTCTGCTGCCAAGTAGGTATGAGTTTAGTCTGAGAAAGAGTGCCTTGCTTGTAGTTGGATATCCGCATGACACACGTGGGGGCAAGCCAAAATGAAGGCGAGACACTTGGATTAGCGCAAGGTCAGAAAGAAAAATAACAATGTAAAAAATATGCAAGGATAAAAATCATTTAACACTCTAGTGAAAAAGTTTTTTTTTTGAAATAAATCATGCGATGTCCTGGAATCTAGTAAAGTCCTTTTGAAGGTTAAACTTGCAGTCCCTAGGTCTTAGAAATACTTTAAGAAGAGACTTGAATAAGACTTAAGGAAATTTTGGTGTATAGGATTTGAATGAAGTATCCTTGAGAAATCTATGAAAAGAAATTGTGGTCGACTTTCTAAAGGAAATCTTTAGCTTATACTTGAGGACAAACATTGTTTAAATTTGGAGGTGTGATAACGGGCAGAAATGCACGTTATTACAATGCTAAGTTATTAAACAATGCTGGTTTGCGTTGATAAAATATATAAGATTGCGTCCAAAAAGCATTAAGTTTGTAACATTGTAGTCGCATGCGTTCATCATATAAAAACAGTTAACTTTGGTATTTTTATGCAGAATATGCGTTAACGCAAGGCGGAAAGCGTGATCAAAAGAAATCAACGGACGAGCGCAGCGTTTCGCAAGGCTTTGCGGTAATATGTGCTCGCAAACATCTGCTCAAGAAGGATTGCCGCATAGAGCCGACGCAACTTGGTGGGCGCATCTGGGTGAAAAGCATAATTAATCACGATGGGGACAGAAAGCTGATGACAGTCGAGTTCGAATTAAGTTGACAAGCCGCCAACGATAACAAGTACACTCAGCTTTTCGGTGACAAATATTCAGTGCATCAATTAGAGAATTAAAGCCATTGCATCTGTGCAATCATAAGAGAGAAGCCGCGTTTCACCCCGAAGCTCTATAAATATCGAAGGCAACCTTCAACAAAAAAGTTCGGATAGTTCAGATACTTAGATAATTTTCCCTTAGAGAGAGTAGCCTTGTTCATAGTTTTCCTTTTTATTTAGAAGGCAGAGCGAGAAAAGGGAAGAGATGTCGGATGATCGCTGAGGGCAACTCGAGAGAGAACCCAGAGGCGTGGAAAAGCAGAGAGCGGGCCGTCTCGCGAGAGCGAGACTATCTTTTGAACAGAGTAGAAAAGACAATGTAAAAGCCTTGATAAGCAAGAGATTGCTACCAGACTCTTTATTCTCTTCTTGCATTGTTATTTTGTATTTCAACTCTATATCTATACAATGAAATTTCTTTATCTACATCTGTTCACTCTCTTAGCACGCATGAGTAGCTAAATTTGTCGAATGGGTTGAGAATAACTAAGCTAACATGACCTAGGATCTTCATTGCTTATGATTATCTTGTTTTATGCTGTGCTCAACATCCCTTTAGAGCTACTCGAGAGAGAGTCTAAAGAAAGAACCTAAGGATTGAGAGAGCTAGGTTACAATCTAGACTTGAGAGAGCAAGATTAGATCTGCATAAGCGAGAGATAGGGACTTAGAGATAAGCTCTGTTTGCCAACCTGCATACCTAGAAATAGGTTATGATATTATGTGGTCGCCTTATTTGTGTGTGTGTCATTTTGTCATTGCATAAATAAGAATAGAGGCTTATGTGTAGGTCCTATAGACTCATCGCATATATGCATGCATTCTAGTATTAGAAGCCATAACATTTGCATCGAGAGGTGATTCGCTATTGTCGCATAATATGAACGCATCATAGGAAGTGTTAGCCGAACCCCTCTCAACCCGTTCACCGCATACTCATCGCATCTTCCGTATTATCAACTCTTTTCATAACTCCACCACATTCGTTTATTTTATTACTGCAAACAACAACCCAAAACAATTATTTGAATTCTTGGTCATCGCAAAGTCTTCTTGAAAATTACCACCGCATACAGTTTTCCCTAGTCCCTGAGTTCGACCTTGGATTTACCAGGAAACTCAATGGAATTTATACTTGGATTTCGCTAAGAAAGCTTGTTGCTCAACACATTTCCATAACCGCATTTCATTCCATAATTTCACCTCATAAAATAACACATCACTAGGTGAGCTAAACGATCGTGCAGTGGTGAACCAAACGATCGTGCAATATTTATTAGAGAATCACATAGTTTTGCTAGACGATCGCTGGCCCAAGGTAAACGACTGTGTAGAGTTTGTAGGCGACAGACCGAGCTAGATGATGAACTAAACGATCGCATAGCTTTTGCTAGATGATCGCTTAGCTTTATCTAAACGATTGGGCATCGACCTATACGATAGGTCTCCGCCATCTCCCACTTGCCTAGTCGTGTACGCGATCGTTGTTTCCTCCTTCGTCTACCTCATACCAAGTTCGAACAGAGCCCACCCTCTGGATTCTTACACCGAGAATACCAAGGTAGCATTTTTGGTGGTGTCAGACTCAACTCAACACCATCGAGGTTTTCTGGAGGCTGTTCGTGGTGTTGTGGACGCCGTTCGCTGTTACGGAGGAGTTCGTGATCGAGGAGATCGTTGAGGACGAGCGCGAAGTGTTTGTGCTGTGTTCATACGGTGTTGCGATCGTGTAGATTGGGCGTTCAAGGTTGTTATTGTTTGAGCATTCGTGCACAAAGGAGCGTGGAGACGCTTCTGCCATTGTGCGTAGAGTTTGATCTCTTTGTTCATTTGTTTTTCATGCTGTAATTTCTCTGTATGAATTGCATAACTGTTTGTTTGAAGTCGACTGTAAACATATGTTCATTCATGATTGTAATTTGGAATTATCGTTCTTCCGCTGCTCATGGAAATCTCGAATCTGATTTCCTTCAATTGGTATCAGAGCCAGATTCTCTGATATTCCAAATTACAGATCTGAATTGAATGCATTTTTTTTGTCATGGTGGGTTTCTGCATTTGTGGTTAACTATTTTCTGCATTTGTGGATGAAATTGATGAACATTTTGATTTTAAATTGCCTTTTTGTTAAAGCTTTCAGTATTACAAAGTGTTAATTGTAAGGGCCCCTGTGTTTTTGGGCGAAATTAACTTTGCAATCGAGTCTGTAATTCAAAAAGTTTGAGTTCGTCGAGTCGTTCGTGATGAAGCTTCGGCACATGGCGATGCAGTTCTCAACGAAGAAGAAGACCAAGTATTGGTCGGATCGTGTAGCCTCAGGTAAACGATCATTGAGATTTAACTAAGCAATTGTTTAGATATTTTTTTCTAGACGATCGTGTAGTATTTTCTAATCGATTGTTTAGCTAATGCTAAGCGATGGGGTAAATCGTTTACCATATCGCGTATCGTTGGTTGCGTGATCGCGTAAGCATTGGAGGTAGATGATCGTAGTGGGAGCATGCGATGCTCGTCGTTTAGTAGAAGGCGCGCGATAGACGATTGTATAGTTAGCAAGCTTCATCGCTTAGTTACTACTTATGCGATTGCGCGTATGCGAGATGGAGACACTAACTAAGTGATCGCTTAGGCGATGGTGCTTTGCGACATCGTAGTCGCTTAGACGATTTATGAAAGGCGGGCACTGTGTGGAGCGCGCTAAGCGATCGTGTACTTTAGGCTTCATCGCTTAGTAAAGATACACAATTGTGTAGTAATAACTAAACGATCGTTTGGAGTTTTCTAGACGATCGTATAGTAAATGCTAAACGATCGTTTAACTCTGGAGCGTTGATAAGTGATAGAACGAAGTGTTTGTTTTATTGTGTAGACGATCGCAGGGTGCTTAGTACACGATGGTAGGAGAAGCAATGCTTTGCTGAGAGGTTCAAGACCTGGTTCGCCTATTTGAACCAGAGACTCCTTGTCTTTGTAATAGTTAGCTTTTTTTTTTTTTTTGTGTGTTTTAAGGCAATTTCACCCGATTCATCACTTTGATTGCTTATAAATGTGATGATGGTAATTATATAGTGTTTGTCATATAGTTAAAACCACCTTAGGTTGTGCATTTACTCATGCATCATGTATTATAAATGTTATAATATCGAGCATGACGAAATTACTTGAAAGCATGCGCATGCATCATGAAATATAAGAGTTATATTTTGCATGCAGTGAGCTATTATGCATCATCCTTTTATTATAAGTGTTATAGTCTAAAGGTGAATGGAAGCATGTTTTGCTTGTTTCATTGCTGTTTTGTATAAGTGTTTATAAAGAAGTAGCAATGAATGGACAATGCATTGAACATGACACTTAGGCTGTTTATAATCGTTATGATCCTTTGTATGTGTTAGCTTCGCATTGTGGTGGTTGTTTCTGTTTATAAGTGTATATAAAGGAAATTAGACCTAAAAATCAATAAATCAAAGTTGCATGCGGACTTAGGGTGAACTCAAGTTTTTTAAAAAGGGTTTTAAAATTGGATTGAGATAGACCTAAGTTCAAGTGGTTCTAAAGAGTTTAGTAACCAAGATTAATCTTTTAAAAATCGATTTAATAGGATCAAATTGGTTGGAATAAAAGATTAATTTGTTGTAAACCTATCTATAAGGGACCTTTTGTTCTAAGACGGGTTCTAGCTAGGCTGGGGTTTCTAAGTTGATGGAAACGTAAACCCCTACCTGGGAACCTACCTAAAAAGGTGAATTAGATAGATTTTCAACAAGCATGCGACGATTTGATCAAAAGACTCCGTTAAAGATTTTAATGGATGATGATCAAAAGTTGTTTCACTATCCAAGGTAAAAGTTACTCTTGAAGAAACCTAAAAGTCACTTAGTTAAAATCTTTTGCCGTGTTTTTTCTAAGTATGCTAAATCCTAGGTATAAAATACTCAGTGGGAGAAGAGGCGTATCAGATATGTCTATGATTCCACTCACGTTTCTCCCTGTATGTTCACACGGTGAGATTCATGCTTGGTCTCGAGATGCCCAGGATGCATCCCCTTCGGAATGGTGTTTGCATGAGTCAATATCAAGGTGGATGGAGAGAGTATTTATAGTAAGTAGGTGAAGGGTGTTTGTCAACACATCCTATGGTCTCTGTCGTTGGTTCACACCGTGAGATCATTCTGTACGCTCTCGTGTCACTTTCGAAGCATCCCCCTTCAGATGGGTTTTATGCAGTTGGTAAATATCAAGGTGAACTCTAGAAATGGATAGGGTCACTTTAGGTTTTGCCCCAATCAGATTTTTTCCCTTCGGATTGGCCTTTTGGGACGGACCTTTAGGGTTTAAAATGGTGGGTCACACTTACGGGAGATTGTTAAGTAAGTTAATGATTTCTTAGCCAAATCAATGATGGCTAGTCGTTATAGGAGCAAGAGTTGTTCTGGTATTAATGACTGATTGAGAACTTCTCAATTTAGGGGAGGGATAACTAACCTCCCTTCGGCGGCTTTTGTCCTAAACTTTTGAAGCGTCATTGCGAAATTAGATGTCACTCGGGGTTCATGTTCGTTTTGCTAAAACCTTATTGGATGTTGTTTTGTTTTACAACGAGTATTTGCTTAAAACCTAACGTAGGTCAATGTGTTTTTTTTCCAGTAACTCGTTCGTATTTCTATTTAAAGCTTTTCAAAATGACCGATTATTTACAGTGGAAAGAATTGTGCGAAACGAATTTCTGGCAAACGACATCCATCCCACTACTTTCCAAAAGAAGAGATAAGATAGTAAATATGATTTATTGGTCTTGAAGACATGTCTGGTAGAGAATGATGATTCTGCCTAGATCCTTAATTCAGGTGCTACCAATCATGTTAGTTTCTCTTACCAAGGATTTAATTCCTGGCAAACGTTGCCATAAGGAGAGATGACTCTTTGAGTTGGTACTGGTGAGGTTGTTTCAGCTGTTGCTGTAGGCAGACTGAAGTTATTTGTTGACAAGAAGCGTTATCTGTTACTGGATAATGTTTTTGTAGTTCCTCATATTAAGAGGAACTTAATCTTGGTTTCTTGTCTTATAGAACAAGGCTATACCGTCTCCTTCTCTGAGAATAAAATGTTTATTTTCAAGAATGGAATGGAGATTGGTTATGGTTCAATGAAAAATAACTTATATGTACTTAGGTCGTTAGTCATAAAAGCCTTGTTTAACACTGAAATGTTCAATACGACAACAACAACTAAAAGACCAAAGGATTCTCCAAAGGAAAATGCCCATCTTTGACATCTTAGGTTAGGTCACATCAACCTCAATAGGATTGAGAAGTTGGTGAAAAGTGGTGGACTTCTAAAGAGTTTAGAAGAAAACTCTTTGCCGGTATGTGAATCATGCCTCGAAGGCAAGATGACTAGACGACCTTTTACTGCAAAAGGTTACAAAACCAAGGAAGCCTTGGAGCTTGTACATTCAGACCTCTGTGGTTCGATGAATGTTAGAGCTCGAGGTGGGTATGAATATTTCATCTCTTTTATAGATGATTATTCAAGGTTTGGGTATATCTTCCTAATGCAACGTAAGTCTGAAGCCCTTGACATGTTCAAGGAGTATAAGGCTAAAGTTGAAAACTTGTTAGGTAAGAAGATAAAAACACTACGATCTGATCGTGGTGGAGAGTATATGAACCTCCAATTCCGGAACTATATGATAGAACATGGGATTGCATCCTAACTCTCGGGCCCTGGTACACCTTAACAGAATGGTGTATCAGAAAGGAGAAACAGGACCTTGTTAGACATGGTTCAGTCTATGATGAGTTAATCTTCCAGACTCGTTTTGGGATTATGCAATGCAGACTGCATGTTATATCCTGAACAACATTCCCTCGAAAAGTGTTTCTGAAACACCTTATTAGTTATGGAGAGGCTACAAAGGTAGTTTACGTCACTTCAAGATTTGGGGCTGTCCGGCACATGTGCTAGCGACTAACCCAAAGAAGTTGGAACCGCGTTCGAAGGTTTGCCTCTTTGTAGGCTATCCCAAGGAAACGAGAGGAGGATACTTCTATGATCCAAGTGAGAACAAAGTGTTTGTTTCCACTAATGCTATCTTCTTGGAAGAAGATCACATGAGGGATCATAAGCCACGGAGTAAGCTCGTTTTACGTGAGATCTCAAGTAAGAATGAGACTGCTGAGGGTTCAACAAGAGTTGTTGAACAAAACGACAGATCAACAAGAGTTGTTGAGGTCAGGACGTCTAGTCAACCAGCTCAAGAGTTGAGACTACCTCAACATAGTGGGAGGGTTATGAACCCACCAGATCGCTACATGGGTTTGACTGAAGCCCAAAACGTCATTACAAATGATGGGGTCGAGGATCCATTGTCTTTTAAGAAAGCAATGGAGGATGTTGATAAAGATGAATGGGTTAAAGCCATGAACCAGGAAATGGAGTCTATGTACTTCAATAACGTCTGGGAGCTTCTTGATCTACCTGATGGGGTAAGACCTATTGGGTGTAAGTGGATCTTTAAGCGAAAGAGAAGTGTAGATGGAAAGGTGCAAACCTTTAAGGCTAGACTCGTGGCAAAGGGTTATACCTAGGTTGAGGGAGTTGACTATGAGGAAACTTTCTCACCTGTTGTCATGCTAAAGTCTATCCGGATTCTCCTGTCCATAGCCACATTTTATGATTATGAAATATGGCAAATGGACGTCAAGACTGCCTTTCTTAATGGTAATCTTGAGGAGATCATCTATATGACTCAACCAGAGGGGTTCATAGTTCCAGATTAAGAGCAAAGAGTTTGAAAGCTTAATAGGTCCATATATGGGATGAAACAAGCATCTAGATCTTGGACCATCAGATTTGACACTGCTGTCAAGTTGTTTGGCTTTGATCAGAACGTTGATGAGCCTTGTGTTTACAAGAAGATCATTAACAGCTCAATAGCTTTCCTGGTACTATATGTGGATGATATCCTACTCATTGGGAATGATGTAGGGTATCTGACTGAGATTAAGAGTTGGCTAGCTACCCAGTTTCAAATGAAAGATTTGGGTGAAGCACAGTATGTTCTAGGGATCCAGATTATTCGGGATCGCAAGAATAAACAGTTAGCTTTGTCTCAGGTATCGTACATTGATCAAATGTTGATTAGGTACAGGATGCAGAATTTCAAGAGGGGTTTGTTACCCTTCAAGCATGGAATCATTCTGTCTAAGGATCAATGTCCTAAGACACCTCAAGAAGTTTAGGAGATGAGACGGATTTCCTATGCTTCTGCTGTAGGAAGCTTGATGTATGCAATGTTGTGTACTCGACCCGACATTTGATATGCAGTAGGGATTGTCAGTCGGTAACAGTCCAATCTAGGATTTGATCATTGGACGGCGGTTAAGATGATCCTCAAGTATCTTCAGAGAACGAGAGGCTATATGCTTGTATATGGAGATAAGGATCTGATCCTTACGGGATACAACGTTGCTGATCCCTTTACAAAGGCCCTCACGGCTAACGTGTTTGAGGGTCACTTGGAGAGTTTGGGTCTGCAGGACATGCGTCATCTTTTCTAGGGCAAGTGGGAGATGATACTGAGGTATGCCCTAGTTTATTGTATATTATACATTTTTTATTTTGTATTGTACATTAGTCTCCCGAGTCATTAGGATAAGTGGACGATTGTTGGGATTGGTGTCCTAATTCTTCCGGAGTCTTGTTATTTTGTAAAGATACACATTGCTCAATGAATCAAATAAGTGTTATTTAATTCTGGCATTTACTCATATCCAATAAACAAAGCTCCTTGGTTATCTTATGTGAACTTAAGCATGTATATATGATATACAAGTGGATCATGTCTTAAGTGATAATCTAAATAGGTCTGTAGTATAAGGATTAAGGTGGGATACCTGATCCTGGTGACACTACGGATACGACTTGCTTTGTAGAAGTTTACAAGTGTTGTAAACTACTACAGATGGTAGATCTTGACCATTCATGTGGAGACGTGGAGCGGGGGTGTCCTATACAAAGAGTTTGTATAACCTCGTAGTGCATCAGATGGATGTAAGAACCACTTTCCTAAACGGTGAACTTGAAGAAGAGATTTACATGGAACAACTTGAGGGTTTTGTTATCTATGGTCAAGAAAACAAGGTGTGTAAATTAGACAAATCTTTCTATGGACTAAAACAAGCTCCTAAGCAATGACATGTAAAATTTGACAAACTTATCCTATCTAAAGGTTTCAAGGTCAATGAAAGTGACAAACACATCTACCATAAGTTTGATAATAACCTCTGCACTATCTTGTGTCTATATGTAGATGATTTATTGATCTTTGAGTCGAACTTGTACATCATAAATGATGTAAAATCAATATTGAGTGCGAACATCGACATGAAAGACATAGGAGAAGCTAGTGTAATCTTAGGCATAAAAGTAAATAGGTCTGAAAAGGGAATTTCTTTGGATCAATCTCACTATATAGAAAAAATTCTAAAGAAATATAATTACTTTGAGTGTAAACCAGCCTGTACTTCTTATGACCCTAGTGTCAAGTTGTTCAAGAACACTGGTGACAATGTTAATCAATCTGAGTATGCGAGCATCATAGGCAGTCTTAGATATGCTGACGACTGCACTAGGCCTGATATAGCTTATGCTGTAGGACTACTTTGCAGGTTTACCAGCAGACCTAGTAAAGAGCATTGGAATGTTATAGAAAGGGTTATGAGGTACTTAAAGAAAACCCAAAACCTAGGATTACATTATCAAAAGTTTTCTGCTGTCCTGGAAGGGTTTAGCAATGCTGATTGAAACTCTCTTTCGGATGATTCAAAGGCTACAAGTGGCTATGTCTTTAATATAGCTGGCGGAGCTGTCTCTTGGAAGTCCAAGAAACAAACTATTTTAGCCCAATCTACGATGGAGTCAGAAATGATAGCACTAGCGACAGCTAGTGAAGAAGCAGGCTAGCTTAGAAGTATGCTATCAGAGATTTCCTTATGGGAAAAGCCATTACCAGCCATATTGATCCATTGCGATAGTACTGCAACAATCGCAAAAGTTCAGAATCGTTACTACAACGGAAACAGTACCATTAGAGAGTTTCTCACTACTGGTGCAGTTAGAGTGGATCACATATGGACTGATGAAAATTTGGCAGATCCTTTGACGAAAGGATTGGCCAGAGAAGGTTTTCAGAACTTTATAAAAGATGGGACTCATGCTTATCGAAAAATGAATCACAGTGAGGAAAACCTAACCTGTAGACTGGAGATCCCAAGAAACAGGTTTAACAGGTAATAGTTGATCACGAGTGATATATAGTAAATCATGCTAAACCAAACACAGAGTTCCATTCCTTTCCTATGACTTAAAGTCTGAGCATGATATCTTGAAGCGTAAGAAAGGTTGAACTCAGTTCTTAATGAGATCTATACTTGATGATAAGTGGGGTACCTAGCTACAAAAGTACCCTTGATAGACTCACCTGTGTGAATGTGGAAGTGAGGGCCGCTTCTTATGGAGTTTATAGGCAAACTCTCTAGAGCATTCACTAAATCGGGATTCACGTGCTAGGCCTTAAAAGCACGAGCTTTCGTACTACACCCTAATAACACTCTGTGTGAGATGTTGTTAGAGATAGAGTTCAAAACCAAGGGTTACTCTAGTATATTCTGAATCATTTGCACTATGTAAAGGTTCAAGTCGTAAGACACCTTTGCTTATGCACAGTTTTGTATAGACTGAAACTGCTCGATGAAAATCTTTCCTCTCTTCTCGTTTTGTTTAAATTTCCAAAATGGGGGATTGTTGGGTGCAAATTTATATTTAAAATGGTCCATTGATTATATTTAAACCGGTCTATTGATTATTTTTAAACCGGTCCATTGATTAATTTTAAAATGGTCCGTTGATTATATTTAAAACGGTCTGTTGATTAACTTTTAAAACGACTCGTTGATTAATTTTAAAACGGTCCGTTTTGATGCTGAAGGTCTATAAAAGGTGAGGCCTTCAGCAGTTTGAAAGACACAGAATTCATTTTCTTAATTTCCAACTTCATTTCCTCTTTTCCTCCATCTTAGCCTTCCGAGCAGTGAGTTTAGAAAGGGTGTACGTTTTGATCGGTAATGGTGTATTTTCGATCGATTTTCATTTGGTTGTTTTATCCTGGGGACGACGTGGCAATTTTTAGACATGCTAGCATACTTGGGCAGAGCCTCAAAACATCTTAAAGAGAGCGAGCTCTACGACTCAACCTATAACGAGTTTCTGTTTTGTAGGTTTTGCTCTTCGCCTGACCGCTGTGTCTTGACGATTTACAGTTCGTCGTTTTGAAGGTCCTGCCATTTTCAACAGTTGTATTCCCTTACTGTGGGTTGGGTAAATATATATGCTGATGTGTGGATGATTATGATGTTCAATGCTATATCTATGAAAACTATTGTAGGTTTAAATATTACTTTGGTTATTATATTTTCAGCTTTGTTTTATTATAGTCCATATACTTTTAGTGCTTGTTAATTTTAGTCATTCTACTTTCAATATATATGTTTTGGTTTTTGTACTCTTAAGAAGTAACTATTTTGATCTCATTTTTCTACAAAAATTTTAGGATGACACTTCAATCACAAATCTCTTAATACTTAGCCACAAACTTGTATTAAAGGGTTTTGATTGCGTATAAAATTTGTGTTAAATTTTACAAATATAAATTAAAATGGTCACTTTCAAAAGTATAGGGCCAAAGTTTATGTTTTGAAAATACAAAGACTAAAATTAATGAAAGTTAAAAGTTAAGGGACCAAAAATAATAAACTATAATTGTAATTTATGTTTTGCAGTCACAAAATGAGATTTTTTTTGGTCAATCTAAAGTACATCCCATCCCCATGACCTTATAGCAGTTTGAAAGTTAGATATTTGTCCATATAATTCTGTTGCCTTTAAAATGCATTTCCTGCCTTTGTGACAATGTTTTTAGTTCAACGGAGTAGGGGATTCAAATCACAAATCTTTTGATTATTTGCACATACTTAAACCAATTAAGTTAATCTCATTTTGGCTTTAAAAGTATGATGTACTCACGAATTTAGGGAAATAACGAAGAAAGCAAGTGCCTTGGAGCTCGTCTTTTTCAGCTGAAGTTCTTGTACTGAACCTCACAGTTTCACTTTCAATAGTTTCCATTACCTTTTCTTTTTTCACATCATTTAATGTTTAGTCATAAATTGACATATATTGAATGCTCTTGCTCCTTTTATTACTGAAAACCAACCATTGTTTTATATTTCATCTTACTTTTATTGCAATTTCAACGAAAATTAAGGTATTTCTTTTCACACACTTAATAATAGAAAATTGTCATGTGGCCTCATCGAATAGTTTGTTAATAATTAGTAGGAATGTTCAAATGACCCAAACAATCTGGATTATCCAACCCAAAATGTAAAGTTGGGTTCAGTTAGTTTTGTTCTTTGGTTGAGTTGGATCGTAGGTTGGTTAAAAAAATCTGGGTTGACTTAATCCAACCTGGACTTTATATATATATTCTCTCTTTGTATAAAGTTTGATTAATTTGTGAATTTTTAATATATTTATTTTAAAATTGTTATGATATTTATCATTATCTAAAGTTTGTAATAAATATCATAAATATTTGGTATTTAAGCTTTGATACAATCATTATTTTTCTTGTTTATAAGATTGACTGAATCTCATAAAATGAGGATACCATTTTTGATATCTTTCCTATAAATCAGAATTATGCTATTCTATCTACTACATGAACATACATAATTCCCCAAAAGGACATATTTGTAAAAGATTGACTTTGGGGGCATTCCAAAAATCGAACTCAAGACCTCTTCCACTTAAAGTAAGAATCATACCACTAGATCAAATACCATATTCATGATAATATATCCAATTTTTTAAAGATCTCTTCATCATTATTTTATAAATTCCATTTTTATCCATCAAACACTATAAAATGTTCACAAATCCCTTTGACTTTGCTCGTGACTGATCAATAAAGAATGTGTGACATTAATGAAATCTATGTGCCTATATTATTAATTTTATACCTTTTAGATCTAGACAGCTGTAAAGTTTTTTTTTTTTTTTTTTTTTTTTGACATCCTTCAAATGTTTTGGGCGTACATTGAAACATATTGAATGTTCCTGCTGCTGGAGAATTTTTTAGACTTATAAATGGGATTAAGATTATATAATTTCTGCTGTCAGCTTCATTGTGGTTGTTCTATAAAATGTTTGTGGCCTCAATACAAAAAATGGGGCATTCCGAGAATTGAACTTGGGACCTCTCGCACCCTAAGCAAGAATCATACCACTAGACCAAATGCCCACCAATGATAAAATAGGTGAATTGTAATACTTGATTAGTTTAAGAAAGTCTAAAGATATATGATTCTAAAAAAAGGACAATTTATAAAAAGTTGTGCTGGGGCGTTCGAGAATCAAACGTGGGACCTCTCGCACCCAAAGCGAGAATCATACCACTAGACCAAATGTCCAATTCAGAAAAATATATTCAATATTTCATCCCATTGCTCAGGATTGATCAATAAAGAAAGTGGACATTAATGAAATCTATGTGCTAATATTATCATTATAGGCTTTTTAGATCTAAATAGCTGCAATGTTTGAATATTCTCAAATTGGTTATATAGGAGTAGGTACAATCACTACAACAATTTTGGGCTTCAATGTCGGTTGAAAATAGTAGTCTCGGATGTATAATGTCGGTTAAAAAAATGGATCTTTAATGTCAGTTTTAACCTGATATTGAAGATGACCTACAATGTCGGTTTAAAACTGACATTAAAGGCCTCTTTTTTTTTTTTTTTAATTTTATTAAAAATTCATTTCCCTCTTCTCTCAGCGTGCTCAGCTCGATCCTCACTTTACTTTACCAAAACAGATCCCTCGGCGTTGTGCTCTCTTTACTTTACCAAACATAACTCTCTCCTCTCTCAACTTGTCGGTTGCCTTCAGTTCGGGTTGTCGTCACCAGTGCTCTCAGCTTGGTCGTGCACATCAATTCATGGGTTTTCGTCACCGGTATTCGTGGGTTTTTGATTGGTTTTCATCGGCGTGTGGGTGTCCTCTTGGGTTGTCATCACCGGTTTTCCTTAGATCTCCGTCGTCGTGGACTTCTTACGGTGGTAGGTCATCATCGTGGGTGTTCCCCGGTCATTTTCGTTTGGTTTCCATCGGCGCGTGGACTTTCTTTGAGTGTTCTTTTCCGGCGCGTGGGTTGTCCGGTTGTTCGCGTGGTTTGTTCGGTTGCTCGCGTGGTTTGTTCTGTTGTTCGAGTGTTCTTTGTCCGGTGGGTTGTCTGATTGCTTTCGTGGGGTTTCGATTTGTCAGATCGGTGGGCTTTCGGTTGGTTTCATGTGGGTGTCCGGTTGCTTTTCTTGTGGTTTGTCGTCGACGCGTGGGATTTTCGGTGGTTCCGGTCGTAGAGGTAGGTCACCGATGTCATGGTCAGCTCGCCGTTTGTCAAATCTGCCGTCTCAACACTGTTCGCAAAGGTCCGGTGCTCGCTAGCGTTCCAATCTTCGAGTTCCAGTTCAGAGCTTTTCAAGTTTGTGGGTTGTTTATGTTGTTTGGTTGGAAAGGATATAATTTTATTTTCATATGAATTTTCAATTTAGTAATTTAAAGATATTTAATTCATTTTATTTTTATTTTAATGATTAAGCTTATTGAAATTTTGAAATGTTGGAATTAAATTAGTTGAAGAATATATACTTGGTTTGTAGACTTGAAATTTGTTGATTATTGATTGGTGTGGTTCAAGTGTTATTTAGGAGTTATTTGAAATGTTTTTGTTTATGTTTGAGAGAAAAGGTGGTGAAGAAAATCGAATACAACGGTGTTGTGTATTGAAGAAAATTTCATTTAAAGGGCTTTAAATATCGGTTAATGCAACCGACATTAAAGATAGTGTTATTAAAGCCCTTTAATGTCGATTTAAAATTGACATTAAAGAGAACCGACATTAAAAGACTTTAATAACACTATCTTTAATGTCAGTTGTCAACCAACATTAAAGCCCTTTAATGTCGGTTTAAAGTCCGAAATTTTTGTAGTGAATCTCTTGAGAGACAAGAAAAATACTTTTCAAAATTAATCCCTAATGCAAATTTTAGTTTGACAGTTTTACTTGAATTACACATTTTGAGCACACAAGTAAAGGAAATATTGAATGCTAAGATTTGGTTAGACATGTTGATTGATAAACATCTATATTTTTCAGTATCCAAGGGTTATGTTTTTTCTTCTTACTAAAGGATTTACAGTTCCTCCTACCTAAGGTCTCATAAGTTGAATTCTTTTCTTGTGGGTTGGGTAGAAATAAATGGTGAAATGTGGATGATTATGATGTTCAATGCTATATCTATGAAAATTTTAAAGTTTAAATGTGTGTTTGGAATACATTTGGAAATTTTTAATTTAAAAAATAAGATATTTTGAAAGAAATTTGAGTGTTTGGTAACTACTTAAAATAACTTTTCAATTGTATTTCAATTCATTTTTATCAAAAGTGTTTAAATAAAAATGAGTTTTTTAAAAAACACTTTTTTTTTTCAAGTCAATCCAAACAAGCTCAAATTATTATTTGGTTTATTGTACTTTCAGCTTTAGTTTATTTTGATCCCTATACTTTCAACTTTTGTTAATTTTAGTCATTGTACTTTTAGTACATATGTTTTGGTCCTTATAATCGTAAGAAGTTACTATTCAGACCTCGTTTTTTCTATCAAAATTTTGGGATAACATTTCAATCACTCGATCCCTTTAGCCTTAAATTTGAATTAAAGGGTTTCATTGTATATGGAATTTATGTTAAATTTTTGCAAATAGAGATAAGATTAGTCGTTTTAAGAAGTACAAGGACCAAAACTAATGTTTTAAAAACACATATACTAAAATTAACAAAAGTTGAAAGTATAATTCAAAATAGGGAAATTCTTATAAATAGAAAAGTCTAAAAAATATATACACTTTATGATAAAAAGTTCAAAAAGTGTTTGTACTTTGGAAATTTTTTATTATAAAATGTAAATTTCATTAAAGGGCTTTTTTTATATTTAAAAAGACTCCTTCAAAATGCTATATAAAATAATAATGGTAATTTTTGTTTTATAATCTCAGAATGAGAAAATGGATTGTCTTTGTCTAAAATACATCCCATCCCATGACCTTATAGTAGCAGTGTGAAATTTAGATATTTATCCCCATAGTTTTGTTGCTGCTTATAAAATGTGTGACAATTAGTAGAGTAGGATCTAGGGAAATAATGAATAAAGCATATACCTTAGAGTTTATGTTTTTTAATTAAAGCTCATTTACTAGAACTCACAATTTTATTCTGCATGGTTGTCCCGTGAGATTAATCAAAGTGCGGATAAGTTGATCCAGACACTCACCGATATATATATAACTCTGCATGATTGTCATAATTCTATTACAATTTGTTTTTCACCTCATTTAATGTTTGGCTAGACATTGAGATATATATTGAATGTTCTTGCTGTTGGTTGGGATTGTTTTGACAGTATAAAATGGGATTACCATTTAAATCTGTTTAATCTTCTTTTAAGTTTATATAATTTCTGTTTGTTTTATGTTTTCATGTCACTTTTATGCCATTTTTAGTTTTAGGGAAAACTGTTAGCTTCATTACGGTGTTGCGTTGGATGTAGTCTCAAAAAGTTGCATACTCTCTAATATCACTAAATATAAATTTAAGATATTTCTTTTTTATATATCTAAGATGTAGGTATTTCAAAGAGTTTCATATTTAAGATATTTTTGTTGTTTTGTGCTATATCAAGAAATAGAGATAGTGATCCACAAAATCTTAGCCCAACCCATGTATACCCTTAATTTCTTAGTTTTTGAAATCTTAGCATATTTTACAAACAAAATCGAAAAGATATTGTTCGGGGCATTTCGAGAATCGAAGTCAAGGCTTCTCACACCTAAAGCAAGAATCATACCACTAGACCAAATGGCCTAATGAAAATTGATAGATTATAGTTGATTTAATATTGTTTATTTCCTTTAAAAATTACGTGCATTTAGTTAAGGTTTTTGAATAAATAAAGTTGACATTAATGAAACCCATGTGCAAGTATTAATAATAGACCTTCTTCTACTTCTAGATCTAAACAGCTGCAAAATCAAATGTGATCATTCTCAATTTGTTTGTATAGGGATAGGTTACAACTTACATTACAATGAATTGGGAGAAAAGAAAGATTACAACAAAGCTATTACATGCAATTTTAGAACAAACGAAGAAAGTTTTATTTGAAAATTAAGCTTATGAACATTACTTTCATTTATAGATATTTTTCTTTTGTTATCTACTTTTTAAAGATGTTTACAAAATCTAATCCAAATTTTGAAACTAAAAACTAAAAACTAAAAACTGAAAACTTGTTTGATAATTATTTCATTTTTAGTTTATTTGATTTAGGTTTATTTTCTCTCAATTTTCTTACTACAATTTTTACATTATTTAAAGAAACATTTGTATTCTTTGTGAAATTATAGAAATAAAAACAGAATTTTAAAAATACTTTTAAGATCCCATTTGGTAAAGATTTTGTTTTAAATTTTTTGTTTTTGAAATTTATGTTTGTTTTCTCCTAAATTCTATACTATGGTTATCATATTTCTTGAAGAAACACTTGAATTCTTAATTAAATTCTAGATACAAAAACAAGTTTTTCACAACTATTTTTTTTAGTTTTTAAAAAATATGCTTGGTTTTTAAAATACTAGTGGAAAATGAATAACAAAACAAAGAAACTTATATGTTGGTGTAGTGTTTATAAGTTTGATTTTCACAAATAAAAAAACTAAAAAGTAAGGGCCCATTTGGTAATGATTTGGTTTTTAAGTTTATGTTTTTGAAAATTAAGTCTATAGACACTATTTCGACCTCTAGGCCTATATATATAAGAAAGATATAAAACTAAAAAGATTTTTTTTTCATCCAAAAAAAAGAAAGAAAGAAAGAAAGATAGATGTAGCCATATAACACGCCTAAATGATTATTAAAAGGTCAGAAAAGTTAAGATTATCAAATATGCAATTCTATTTATTACAATCCTATTTGGAAGCACTTTAGGCCTATATATATACAACTCATTTTGCTGCTTTACAATTCTACTAACTACGGTCTTATATATTGGAATTATTACTCTTCATTTTTTTTCTATATGGTAAATAAGGGATTATCGTATGACAATTTATTAATACTTCATTTTTTGAGTTTTAGTTTCTTTTCAATTGTGCTATCATAACTATTATGTGCCATTTTTAGTCTTGGTGAAAATTGCAAATTCTTTCTTCTATTTTTCTGAGGGATCAAGGTTAAAAAGGTATGCATAAAATATTTTGTCCATCTTAATTTATATGTGAAGAAAAAAGAAAAAAAAAAGAAAAAAAGTAGGACATTCCGACAATTGAACTCGGGACCTCTCGCATCCTAAGCGAGAATCAAATTAATCTTAATATTTCTACTTCTTGAAATTATAATTTTTTGTTTTCGTGTACTATATCAAGAAATAGAGATAATGGTTCTAATGTCCTTAGCTTTTCAAATTTTAGCATTTTCTACCAACAATCCCCAATGCGAAAATCATATCACTAGACCAAATGACCTTTTATGAATATTAAAGGTGTAAAGTTTAACAAGATTTTTTTAGTTTTTTCTTCCCTGTCCATTTGTTTAAATCCGTTTTCCCATCTTATTCAAAACACAGTAAGAGTTTGTACCTGGAAAAAAAGTAATATCCTTCTCCCCACTTATTGTACTAAAAAAAAAGTGCAAGAGTCAACTACGGAGTTAGCACTTGACGTTCTTCATTATTGTTTCTAAACTTTCAACAAATAGAAACGTTTGATAACTATTTTTGTATTTCTTGATTTTCATTTTTTTATGAAAACATTGAAACAACAAAATCAAAATTCTAATTTTTTTTCTAAATATAAATTAAAAAAAGCATTGTTTTATCTTTATCGAGTTATAACATGAATCCAAGTCTAAATATAACATAAAAGTTTAGGAAAATTATCCTTTTGGTCTATAAGATTTTAACAATAAGTGCATTTGGTCTCTTAAGTTTCAAATTGATCATTTAAAAGGTGCCACTACTAATAAAATAATTAAATTTAAATAAAAAATTGACTACAAAGTTGATGTGGAAAAATGGCTTGGGAAAACAATTACATTTTGGACAAATATCAATTTATACTCCTGAACTTTGGAGATTTTATCAATTAAAACATTAAATTAATCATTGTATCAATTTAAATTTTGAATTTTTAGAGTTGTGTCAATTTAAACCCTGAACTTTGGGGTATCTATTAATTTGAACCTTGAACTTTTATAAATATATCTGTTTAAACCCTAAACTTTCATAAGTATATCAAAATAAAACATAATGGAGAGTTTAAATTAATACAATTATGAAAGTTCAGGATTTAAAC
Organism: Benincasa hispida; assembly: GCF_009727055.1. Taxonomy (NCBI): domain Eukaryota; kingdom Viridiplantae; phylum Streptophyta; class Magnoliopsida; order Cucurbitales; family Cucurbitaceae; genus Benincasa; species Benincasa hispida. Next base: position 37,573,112 of record NC_052353.1, read on the forward strand.
TGATACACTTATTAAAGTTTAAGGTTTAAATCGAAACAATTATTAGTTTGAGGTTTAAATTGATACAATCCTCAAAGTTCAAGGTTTAAATTGATATAATTATAAGTTTATGGTTTGAAATGGTACAACCTAAATTGATATTTGTCCTTACATTTTCAATCTTTTTCTCCTGTTTCTCCCTCATCTCCTCTATTCTTCTCTTTCTTGATTTGCCATAGCAGCTCCACCATGTCATCATATGGCCTTGGAATCTCAAGCTCTCAGAGCTCAAAATAGAATGAAAATCAAAACCCAGAAGTGATTTTAGCAAAGTAAAATCTTCAAACAAAACTTATAAAGACGATTATCTCGACCTGGTTAAATTAGAGAATGTTGGGATAGAGAAATCGTCGACCATTTCAAAACCAAAATTGCAGTGGTTCATCCTCAATATTCAAATAATCAATTACCTGTTGGAAACTAAAATCATTAAAGTTTGAAACTTCAATCAACGTTGAGAAGAAATTGAATCGAGAACAGAAAGAAGAAGAAGGAGGAAGAGTAGAGGGGAGAGAGAGGAGGGAAAGATTAAAAATATAATTGTTTTTCCAAATCATCTTGCCACGTCAGTTTTGTTGAAAATTTTCTATTCAAATTTAATTGTTTTATTAGTAGAGAAATATTTTAAATGCATTTTTGAAAATTCATGGACTAAATGCATTTATTGTTAAAATTTTAGAGACCAAAAGCATAATTTTTCCAAAATTTTATGTTATATTTAGACTTAGATTCATTTTAAACTTGAGGGACAAATGTGTGAAAGAGAACTAAAGCCCAAATACTCAGCCCAGTGATCAACAACCTACAGCCCACACACAAACAGCCCAACGGTGCTCTCTGCAACAGTCAAATTTATGATTTCCTTTTATGGACTATACAATGTTTTCTCCTTTTATTTTATTCAGCCCAATTTGGCTATTCTTTCGTCAAATGTATATATAAACCTATACCTAGGTGTCTGAAATATACACTGAAATATACAAAAGGATTCCCTCACGAAAGGCTGCCTCCCTACTCTGCTTATTACTGCTTCATTAAACATCCTTAACTTGGTATCAGAGCTGATGGCAAACGCCTCCTCAAATCCATTCAATGGCAGCAGTCAATTCATCAGCCCTACCTACAGCAGCCCACCGTTGAACCAACTGCTTAATCAGATAACTACAATCAAGCTGGATGGTGGAAATTTTCTTCTCTGGAAGAACTTGGCCTTACCGATTTTGAGAAGCTACCGGTTGGAAGGACACTTGACCGGAGAAGACATTTGCCCTCCAATGATGACTGAGCAAAGAGAGGGAGTCACAAACCAAGTTTTTGGAGTTGGTGTGAGCGTCGAGCAACAGCTTGATGGTGGTTCCGGAGCTTCGAGCTCGTCCTCTGCTTCAGTCCCTACGGTAAGTCCCCTGTATTTGTCTTGGATCGCTATTGATCAGTTGATTTTGGGCTGACTATATAATTCTATGATTGTAGAAGTTGCAACACAAGTAATGGGACATGAAAATGCTCATAGTCTGTGGAGTGAAATTCAGGAGTTGTTTGGGATTCAGTCCTAAGCCGAGGGTGACTACCTTCGTCAAGTATTCCAAACCATCAGAAAAGAATCAATGAAAATGAACGATTATTTTAGAACAATGAAGAGTCATGCTGATAATCTGGAGCTGTCTGGCAACCCGGTTTCCCTCAGATCATTAGTGTCTCAAGTCTTGATAGGATTGGATAAAGAATATAACCCCATTGTGGCCACATTGCAAGGAAGAGCTGAACTGAAATGGGCAGACATACACTCGGAATTACTGAGTTTTGAAAAACGGCTTGAACTGCAGAACACAAGTAAAGCAACCTCACTAGGCAGTGCTTCCTCCACTGTCAATCTCACAACCAGCCACACCAACTATCAGTCTCACAACGGGAACAAACAATAAAACAGCCCCAGCACTTGACCTCCCTTCTAAAATAGTGGGCAAAGAGGAAATGGCCGTGGCAGAGGCAGGGGTCGATGGAATAGAACTAGCAACAATAGACCTACATGCCAAATCTGTTTCAAACAGGGTCATACTGCCCTCAATTATTACAAACCGTTGAACAGAAACTTTGCCCCTGGTCAGAATACACAGCAAAACAACAGAAATCAAACTCCAAGGCCATCATTTGATAACCAACACCCACCACTCAATCAAGCTCTCATGGCAGCCCACACCAACCCCTTCTTGGCCACCCCCGAGTCAATTGTTGATCCCGGATGGTATATGGATAAATAATAAATTGGAAGCCAACTTGAGCATAATTGAAAGTAGTTTAGACATATAGTCATATCAACAGGTCAAAAGTTTGAATCCCCTATTCTCGCATATTGTTAAACTCAATTAATAAGTAAATAAGAAGCTGTTACCAAATGTTTTTTTTTTTTTTTGCTTATTATAAAAGACGAAACAAGGAAAAATAATAAGTTCTTAAGTCCCCATTTTGTAACCATTTAGTTTTCTTGTTTTTGTTTTTTTAAATTAAACCTATTTCATCCACATTTCTTATAATGATTTGCATATTTCGTAAGTATAATAGTTGAATTCTTAGCCAGATTCCAAAAATAAAAACAATTTTATGAAAGCTATTTTTTTAGTTCTCAAAACTTGGCATGGTTTTTTAAACTATTAGTAAAAAGTAGATAATAAAGGAAGAAATTTGGAGGTAAGAGTAGTGGTCATAGGCTTAATTTTCATAAACAAAAATCAAAATCAAAATGGTTACCAAACGGGACCTAAATGATTTGTATTTAATTGATTTTTTCCCTTTTGGAGTACAACATGACAAATGTTATATGAAAAAAATATATTTTTTTTATTGGGAGTATACATATACATATACATACATACATACATACATACATACATACATACATATATATTCAACAATATGTCGGTCAAAGTGAGCTTAACTCAGCGGTAATTGATATGTACTCTCTCCTTTAAGGTCAAAAGTTCGATCCTTATCTTTACAATTGGCCTTCAAGCTTTAAGGGAAATAATATATGTCAATTACTACTGTGTTATGCTCAGTTTGACATTTTTGAGTTGAGAACTATGGCCTAACCGATTTATTTTCCAATTTAATCCTGTTCCAAATTTATCGAGAAACATCATTTTTCTCTCTTTTGCACATTTTTCGAAAAGCTTCATCTTAAAATTCTGTACCTAAATTCTAATTTTCTAACTTCAACATATTTTTTCTTGCAAGTTAAATATTATCATCATCATCATCAATTTTCTTTTCTTTTCTTTTTTTTTTTTTTTGAAAAAATCATGTTAAATTATGGGAAAATGGCTTAGATGGCCTATAATAAATGGAAAAAAAAAAAGAAAAAGAAAAATGGGTACTCTTTTGAAAACCAATGAATTTTGGCCTTATGCTAGAAGGAACCCTGTGAAGGGACCATAAAGTGGAAGCAGATTGTGCCAATTTTTCCAAATTTTATAGAATGTAAAATTTTACAGAGATAATAAGAAAATATGCATTTAACCCAGAAATTACAACATGCATTTAACAAAAATATAGAATACTAAAATGGGTTCGAACCCCTACCTTTGAAGAAACCAATCTTCAAATGAATCCCTCGATTTGAAGAACACCACTACAATGGTTATCACGGTATTCTCAGGATAAGAATACAGGAGGAGTGGGACTCTGACTATTTTGGATTTAGAGAGGGATAGAAAATTGAGAGAGAGGAGAAAGAGGAAGATGGAATTTTCACATAACTTTTATGAGTGATGAGGGAAACTCTATGCCCAGTTTTCACTAAAAAAAAGCATAAAATTAGGATAACCTCCCACTCTCATGTCTGAGAGAGCAAAAGGTGGGGAGGGAGTTACAACTCCCTCCCAAAATTAGTTTTTTTAAATAAATAAATGAAAAAAATTATTCATTTAATTAAACATATATATGATAACCTCCTTATCATATAATATATTAAACTATATGTTATATTAAATATAGCATATAACCTATAGTTTCTATATCGTATTAAATACAATATAACTTATAGTTTCTTTTCTCTCACCAATGACATTTAATGTAAATCACATTTACATTAAATTTAATAATATGAATCCAATTCATATAATTAATGTTTGAATCATATTCAAATATTTATTTCCTCTCATTAATATTATAATGTATCAAATACATTAGAGTAATTATATCATATATAATTGAAAATTTAATTAATTATATCATATATAATTGATTCCCTCAATTAATTTGAACAATTCAAATTAATCCAAAAACTGATTTTCCTTAAATCCTGTTGAGCTACCGAGGGGACCTCATGGACCTGTAGCTTGAAGCTCCAACGGTACGTTAATAATTAATTAAACTCTTTAATTAAAGTATTCTCCATCCGTTATCTGTCGAGCATTTCAGTAAAGACCGATAGCTACATTCTTCGCACTACAACTATATTTCTATGTCCATTGGATATAACCAATCAACAGTACAACGACCCTTCAGAAATTGCTCGTAAGTATAGCTGAGCCAAAATTATCGTTTTGCCCCTATAGTTACATCTAACTCTTTAAGTACCACTGATCCCTCTAATGAACAATAAATCATAGTCTAACTATGATCAAACCCTTCTCAGACCAGGAAAGGGTGTGGCGCCACATTATTTAAGTCCTGGAATCAGCCCTTAAGGGAGCAATTTATTTACTTGCCTCGACATTGGGGAATGAGTGAATTCCTTCTTGTGTAGCTATGTTCCCAGCTTCCCAATCAAATGAAACCCTAAAATGGTAGGCTTATTGAGTCGGCGATCTGGCCACTCTCACCCATACAAATCAAAGGACCATCTTCATAGGTAAGAGTTCACAACTCACTCAGGACGCAGGTCATATTACCTATGGTCATTCTGGTAAAACGTAAGTCACTATTATGAATGGAGTAATATAATGAGATTAAACATTTCATGGTCCAGTCTTATACAAAATCCTTCGTATAGAATATCCTTGCTCACATATCTCCACATCGATCAGGAATTTCTTGAGCCATACAAAATCCTTAGTAGCTTCACAAGTCGCTACATACTTAGCCTCCATGGTAGAGTCAACGATGCACTCTTTCTTGGTGCTCCTCCAAACTACTGCTCCTCCATTAAGAGTGAACACTGATCGTGATGTGGATTTCCTAGAATTTTTATCAGTCTGAAAATCAGAGTTTGTGTATCCTGTAAAGATCAAATCCTTAGAACCATACACGAGCATGTAATCCCTCGTTCTCCGTAGATACTTGAGGATATTCTTAACGACAGTCCAGTGATTTGATCCCTGATTAGACTGATATCTACTGACTATCCCCACCGCATAGCAGATGTCAGGTCAAGTACATAACATTGCATACATCCAAACAGCTGATGCATAGAGAATCTGTCTCATTTCCTCCACTTCTTGAGGTGTCTTAGGTAGGGGTGTTCAAAAAACCCGATAACCCGACCAACCTGAACTACCCAACCCAAATCATGGGTTGGGTTAGATTTTATTTTGGGTTGGGTTGGGTTTGGTTTGGTTAAATAGTACTAAAAAATTAAATTCGGGGTCAAGTCTCGGGTTGACCCAACCCGACCCGAATATATATGTATATATATATTTATACATAAAAGAAACAAACCCTCGCCACCTGTCATCACAGTCCCTCTCATCTCACACCCTAGTACCCCACGATCCCTTTCATCTCACGCCTCATGCCTAAACGCCTATGGCCTCACACCTTCGATCTCATGCCGACTCGTAATCGGCTCACACCTCCACCCTCTCAGTCTCTCACGGTCACCCTTCACGCCTTTGCCTCAGAAGTCAGGTCTGCTGTCCTTCATGCCTCTGCCTCAGATCTGCCATCCTTCATGCCTCTGCCTCCGATCCGACGTGCTTCGCATCATATCTTCGCTGTCCATTTTAGTCTTACGTTAGATCTCTTAGTTCATTCATCATCTCTCAGTCCTTCATGCCAGATCTTCGCCCTCCGTTTCTTTTGGTATGGAGTTTTTACTTTTCTTTTTTATTGATGATGTTGAATCGAAAATTTACAGTATTATCTATGTGTGCTAATCACTGTTAAGTCAATATTAGGATGAATTATGAGTGGTTAATCCCTAAATTAATCATTACTTAATTTTTCCCTTACCATTATGTAACTAATTGAATTAATTTTTGTTCAACCTTGCAGTGTCTCGAGAATAGTTAGATTCTCCAAAGTCGTCACGATGGACACGGAATCAAACATGACCGAATCACCATTTTCTAACTTCATCGTGAGTAAAATAATTTAATTTTTATTGTGTATATATGCTATTTATGTGTGATTGATCTTTATACATGAGTTGTTCTGAGAAGTTAATGTTTTTTTTTTTAATTGTATAGGTAGGTGTAATTAGTTGTTTACTAGTTTCATTTATTTTATAGATGGACAACAGTAATAGTAATGCAAGTGGAACCGATAATAATGAAATGTCGCCTCCTCCTCCTCCTCCCCCTCCCCCTCCTAATGTTAGTTAAACTCCTAAAAATATACCACCCCTACCTCCCAAGTCTAATCGAAAGAGACCTAACAAATCGACTTTGTCTGTGTGGGATCATTTCACAAAAATGGAAGTGAGTGCTAATGATGGAGCTAGGTGCAAGTGTAACTATTATGTGTTAAAGATTACGCATGTGACAGTAATACTTGTGGAACTAGTACTTTATAGAATCACTTAAGAAATCAATGTAAAAAGTACCCATAAAAGAAGAAGAAAAAGGAAAAACCACCCTAACTCTTGTACCTTCAAATGACGGAAAAAGAGTCAATGCTAGTAATTTTGTGATGACATTGTTTATCCAACAAGTGTGTAGACTAGCATGCACTAAGATGATAATTATGAATGAGTTGTCGTTCAAATTTGTTGATACAGAGGGTTTTAGACAATTTTGTAGTGTTTCGTGTCCTAAGTTTGATGTTCCATCAAGAGTAACAATGGCTAGAGATGTATATCAACTTTATTTTGAGGAGAAAAAAGTTGAAATCATTTTTAGTTAAAAGCTCTCAAGGATGTATCTTACTACCGACACATGGACTTCATAACAAAATGTGAACTTCATGGTCATCACTGCACATTTTATTGATTCTGAATGGGTTTTGCATAAAAAGATTTTGAGTTTTTATCAATTTGCTAATCATAAGGGGAGACTATTGGAAAGGTGTTTGAGAGTTGATTGTTGGAATGGGGGATTGAAATTTTTTTTCCATCATCGTTGATAATGCAAGTTCTAACGATGTGGCTATTTCTTATGTTAAGAGAAGACTCAAAAGTTGGAAATATATTATTTTAAATGGAGAACTATTACACATGAGGTATTGTGCCCATATTATTAAGCTTATTGTAAATGTTGGACGGAAAGATATGCATGATTCTGTTGCTAGTGTTCGTAATCCAGTGAGATATGTTTGATCATCACCTAGGAGAATGGAAAAATTTAAAGCTTGTGTCAAATAAGAAAAAATTCAGTGTGAGGCTCTTGTTTGTTTAGATGTGGCAAGTAGGTGAAATTCTACTTATTTAATGCTTGAACATGCAATTAAATTTGAGAAAGCTTTTAGAACTATATTGCACTGATACAAAAAAAAATGTTATTGATCCAATATATACAATAAAATATGGGTTTAAATAAATTGAGGAAGAGAAAGAGGACTCAGATTTTGTTGATTACTTCGAGGAAGATGACCGTGGAAACAAAAGATTGGGACCCCCAAGTATATCTAATTGGTTGACTGTAGGTGTGTTTATTAAGTTTTAAAAAGGTTTTATGAAACCATCACAAAGATAAGTGGATCTTCATATGTGACTTCTAATGTTGGTTATAAGAAAATTAATAAAATTCAGTTTGCTTTAAACAAATGGAGAAACAATACCAACTATGTGGAAAATGAATGGCTATAAATATCCCATTTTATAAAAAATTGTTCGAGATGTTTTAGCAATCCCGATATCTATAATGGCTTTTGAATCTGCGTTTAGTACAAGAGAGAGGATTCTTGATTCCTTTCGAAGTTCTTTGACTCCAAAAATAGTGGAGGCCTTGATATGTACAAAAAATTAGATTCGTGGCGGCTCAGTGTTACTAGATCTCCATCCATAACTTGAAGAGTTAAAGGCTTGTGAAAGTATTGAGTTGGGTAATTAAATGAATTTTTTATTGTACATATCTAACCTGTTAGTACCATATCTAACATGTATTATGCTCAAATAATTAATATATTTAGTTTAGCATGATTTGTTTTTATAAAGAGCCTATCATCCTCTGTATTTTTGAAATAATAAATTGGATTTGGAGCATAATGATAATTTTAATTGTAAGTTTTACTACCATAAGATCAAATATTATTATTACTTATAAATGATCCTCTTGGTTTAAGGTATTTTGTAATTTTTCTAGGCATTGAGAAGTGAAAAGACCAAAAATGAAGAAGAAAACTCTCTCAAGTCATTCTTCATGATTTTTTTTTATTTTTTTTATTTTTTTTATATGCTAATAGTTATTATTGAACTTGGAATTTTATGTAATAGGCTAATAGTTATTATTAAACTTGGACTTTTTGTTTCTATTTTGAATGATTTTGAATGTAGACTTTGAATATTTTGAGTATGGGCTTTGAACTTGAACATTTGAATGATTTGAGTTAGTTTCTTTTGAACTTTATATTGATATTATGGTGGTTGTATTTTAAGGTAAATGCTAAAACTTTTGCATAGATTACATGTTGTTTGATTATTAAATTTTTAATAATTGATGTAATAAATTTAAAATTAGTTCACTTCTGTAAATATGAAGGTTTATTGATATGAAAAATCAATAGAAAAGGAAATAAAGAAAAAAATTCAAAAAATAGTCAAAATTCAAAAAAGAAAAATCAAAAGCGGTGACTCAACCCGACCCAACATGGAAATTTTGGGTTAGGTTGGGTTGGGTTGACCCTTCAAAAATGAACCGATAGGGTTCATTTAAAGCCAACCCGAATTTTCGGGTTGGTCCACAAAATGCCTCCAACTCGGCCCAACCTGGCCCATGTACACCCCTAATGCTGTCTCTTATACACATCTAGATGTGTATAAGGGTTCATTTAAAGCCAACCCGAATTTTCGGGTTGGTCCACAAAATGCCTCCAACTCGGCCCAACCTGGCCCAAGTACACCTCTAGTCTTAGGACACTATTCCTTAGACAATATTACTCCATGCTTGAAAAGTAGTAAGCTTCTCTTGGAGTTTTGTATCGAATGCTTGATAAGCATCTTGTCAATGTATGATGCTTGAGACAAAGCTAGCATTTTGTTCTTTTGATCTCTAAAGATCTAAATGCCTAGAAAAAATCGAGCCTCTTCCAAATCTTTCATTTGGAATTGAGTCGCTAGCCAATTCTTAACTTTAGTCAGTAGACCTTCATCATTCCCAATGAGTAGGATATCATCTATATATAACACTAGGAAAGCTACTGAATTGTTGATGATTCTCTTGTATACACAAGGATCATCAACATTCTTATCAAAGCCATAAGATTTAATCATTGTATCACATCTTATGTTCCAAGATCAAGAAGTTTGCTTCAGTCCATAAATGGACCGATTAAGCCTGCAAATCTTTTGCTCTTGACCTTGGATTATGAATCCCTTAGGCTGCTCTATAAATGGTCTCCTCAAGATTGCCATTAAAAAAGGCAGTCTTGACGTCTATTTGCCAAATCACATATTCATAATATGAGGCAATGGATAGAAGGATTCGAATAGACTTGAGCATGGAAACATGTGAAAAAGTCTCCTCATAGTCGACTTCTTCAACTTTGGTATAACCCTTTACCACTAGTCTAGCCTCAAAGGTTTTCACCTTCCCATCAACACCCCATTTTCTCATGTAGATCCATTTGCAACCTATAGGTTTAATCCCTTCAGGTAGATCTACAAGATCCCAAATTGAATTGAAGTACATCAACTCCATTTCGAGATCCATGGCTTTGATTCACTCATCTCTGTCAACATCCTCCATTGTCTTCTTATAAGATAATGGATTCTCAACATCTCCGTCAGCTACCATAGCTAGGATTTTTGTTAAACCTATATAACGAATAGGTGAGTTCACAACCCTCCCACTGCGTCGAGGTTCCCTCAAAACTTGAGGTGGATTTGCCTACTAGATGATCCAATTTTAACAACTCTTCTCGAGGTATTGGGTTCTTCAACAACTCTTGTTGAAGGTTCAATAGATTCATTGGAAAGTTCATTCAACACAACCTTACTACGGGGCTTGTGCTCCCTTATGTGGTATTCTTCTAGAAAAGTAGCGTTTTTCGATACAAACACTTTATTTTCCTTAGGGTCGAATAAGTAACAACCCCTCGTTCCTTTAGGGTAGCCTACAAATAGGCATATTTTTGAACGAGGTTCTAATTTCTTAGGATTTGCCTCAAGCATATGTGTTGGGCAACCCCAAATTCTGAAATGACATAAATAGCTTTACGACCATTCCATAATTCCAAAGGTGTTCAGGTAACTTTTTTGGATGGAACATAGTTCAAAATGTACGCTGTAGTTTATACTACAAAACCCCAAAACGAATAAGGTAGGGAAGCGTAACTCATCATAGACTGAACCATATCCAACAAGGTTCAATTTCTCCTTTCTGATACACCATTTTGTTGAGGTGTATCAGGTGCTAAGAGTTGGGATATAAATGCTCTATCAAATAGTTCTGGAATGTTAGATCCAAAAACTCTCCACCTCGGCCAGATCGAAATGTTTTAATGGTTCTATTTAATGCATTTTCAACTCAGCCTTAAATTCTTTGAACTTTTCAAAAGATTCAGACTTATGTTGCATTAAATAAACATACCCATATCTTGAATAATCATTAGTAAAGGTGATAAAATATTCAAAACCTCCCTTTGCTTTGACATTCATTGAACCACAAAGATTCGAATATACCAGCTCTAGAGGTTCTTTGGCCTTATGATCTTTTCCAATAAAAGGTATTTTAGTCATTTTTGTTGGGATTGATGTCTTAAATCTCTTGTAATCTTGTAGTTTGTAAACTTTGTATAAACATATTGTTGTTATTAAAATAAGTGTTATTTTATAAGCATATACTCAATCTAATAAACTAAGATCCGAGGTTATTTCATGTAATTTAAACAAGTATGTAGAGACATACAAGTAGATCTTGTTTAAATAATAACCTAAACGGTCTGTAATAGATGGATAAGACTAGGTATCTTATCTTGGTGACACTACGGATACAACCAGCTTTGTAGGTGTTTTAAGTGTTGTAATGTGCTACAAATGATCTGATCCTCATCATTCATGTGGAGACATGTGAGCGGGAGTATCCTATACAAAGAGTTTGTATAAGATTGGACCATGAAATGATTCATCTCTTTATTTAATGCCGTTAATAATAGAGACTTACATTTCACTAGGATGACCATAGGTCACATGACCTAAATCCTGGATGAGTTGTGAACTCCTGTTCATGAAGGCGGTCATTTGATTTGTATGGGTGAGAGTGGCCAGATTTCCAACTCAATAAGCCTACCATTTTGGGGATTCGTTTGACTGGGAAGTTGGGAACATAACTACACGAGACAGAATTCACTCCTTCCCCGATGTAGAGGCAAGTAGATAAATTACTCCCTTAAGGGCCGATTCCGGGACTTGAACATAGTGGCCTTCTTCTGGCCCGAGAGGTACTTGGTCATAGTTGAACTATGATTTATTGTTCATTAGAGGGATCAATGGTACTTAAGGAGTTAGATGTAAGTACATGGGCAAAACTGTAATTTTGGCCCAATTGTACTTACGAGCAATTTGTGAAAGGTCATCGTACTGTTGATTGATTATATCTAATGGACACAGAAATTTATCTGTAGTGCGAAGAGTGTAGCTATGGATCTTTAGTGGAATGATTGACAGTTAACGGATGTTGGTTAATTTAATTAAAAAGTTCAATTAATTATCCGAGTACCGTTGGAGCTTCAATCTACAGGTTCATAAGGTCCCCTCTATAGCTCAACATGGATTTAATTGAAAAATATTTTTGGATTAATTTGAAGTGTTCAAATTAATTGAGGAAATTAATTATATATGATATAATTAATTAAATTAATTGTATATGAGATATAATTAATATTATGTATTTGAAACATTATAATATAAGGTAATATTAGTGAAATTTGAATATGATTCAAATATTAATTATATGAATGAGATTCATGTAATTAATTTAATATAAATATGATTTATATTAAATACTATAAATAAGTTGAGAGGAATTAAATATTCGAATATGATTCAAATATTAATTATATGAATGAGATTCATATAATTGAATTTAATATAAATATGATTTATATTAATGTCATGTATTGTTGAGAGAAAATACATCTATAGGCTATATTGTATTTGATACAATATATAACTATAGATTATGTGTTATATAGGTTATAACATATAGTTTATATACATATAATAAGGTATTTATTATATTTATAATTATTATTAATTTAATATTAATTAATTAAAGGGAGGGAGTTACAACTTCCTCCCCTCATTTTCTCTTAGTCAATTATGTGGGTTGTGTGAGAGAAGAAGATGAATTTGATTTATCTTCTTCCTAAAATACACTGAAAAGAAAAGAAAACACAGTTCTCTCTGAAAAAATTAACAAAAGAAAAGTTTTTCTCCTCCCCCTCTTCCGCTCCATCTCCTTCCCTCTTCCAGAGCCCTAAGGTAGAGCCTACAACTCCTACCATTCTCAATCCCTAAGGAGAATACAGGAGGCTTTGGTTGGCTGTGTTCCGTTTGGAGAAGGAGATCCATTCGTGACTTGTTCGAGGGATTCTTGAAGAAAGTGTTCTTCAAAGGTAAGGGTTTCAGAAACCCTAAGTTTTCTTTTAGTATTGCATGCTATAATTTATGTAAATGCATATCTTATTCTTGTTTAACTGTAAAACTTATATTCAATGAAAAATGGAAATTGGAACGATCTTACTTCCGCTCATGGATCTCTCCAGTTAGAGTTCCTTCAATTTTGCCTTCGGGGCATGACTCACACATAGGTAAAGAATTTTCTTCTAACTCGCTTAGAAGTCCATTCTTCTCTAACCTCTTAATCCTATTGAGATTGATGTATTCTAATCTCAGGTGCCAAAGTTGGACATTTTCTTCCGGAGAAATTTTAAGTCTTTTATGTTGAGTTACCACAGTTTTAAACATTTTAGTGTTATGGAGGGATTTAGTTGCTAACGACCTTAGCACATATAAATTATTTTCTAGTTCAACATAAAAAATACTAACACCATTTTTTTTTTTTGAAATAAACACTTTATTTACAGGAAAATTTATACAATATGATTGTTCAAGTAAACACTTTACAAAAATTAAGTTTCTCTTCAAACAAGGAACTACATACACATTTTCTAGCAAAATATATCTATTATGTAAAGTTAACTGGAGATCTCTCCCACTGCCACAGCTGAGACGACGTGTCCAGTTCCAACCCGCATCGTTCTCTCCCTAACTCCCAGTTGCCACCATGAACTAATTCCTGAAATGAAAAAAAAAACGTGGTTAGTGGCACCCGAATCAATTATCTAGGCTGAATCATCATTCTCCACTAAACGGGTTTACAAAACAAGCAAATCATATTTACCTTGCTTGACCTTCTTTCTTTCTGCCAAGTATTTAGGATAGTTCCTCTTACAATGTCCCTCATTGTTGCAATGGCAACATATTCCTTTTGCAACCTTAGCTTTCTTGCCCTTTTGGGCAGCAGCTGGTAGGTTAGCTTTCCCCTTTCTACCTTTCTTCTTCTTCCACTTTTTGGTGCCAAAAGAAGAAGACACATACTTTGTCCCAAAGGTCGAACCTCTGTGGAACTATTTCGAAAATGACGCAACATTAGCTTCACCCTTTTGTTCCTTGTTTTTCATCAAGGACTGAAAAATCTGTAGCTCGTTGAGCAAGGTGGTAAGGTTGTAGTCAATCCTGTTCATAACAACATTGTTATGGAATTGTAGGAAACTCTTAGGTAAACATTCCAGAATGAAGCTAACCTGATTGGCTTCATCGATGATGGACCCATTCATCTCGGCCACGTTGAAGTGAACCATTATGTTGAGAACATGCTCTTGAATAAATGCCTCTTCTTGCATACGAGCATTGAAAATGTGTTTGAGAGCGTCGTGCCTGAGTTGTGTGGACGGTTGTCCGAACATTCTTTCAGGGACTCCATAATCTCACAAACCATGAGTATGAGCTCATGCTTCTTGGCCAAGAAAGGCTTGCCGATAACGGGCAGAAATGCACGTTATTACAGTGCTAAGTTATTAAACAATGTAGGTTTGCGTTGATAAAATATATAAGATTACGTCCAAAAAGCATTAAGTTCATGACATTGCTGTTGCATGCGTTCATTGCATAAAAACAATTAACTTTTGTATTTTTGTGCAGAATATGCATTGACGCAAAGCATAAAATGCGATCACAAGAAAGCAACGGTTAAGCGCAGCGTTACCGCAAGGCTTTGCGGTGATTTGTGCTCGCAAACATCTGCTCAAGAAGGATTGTCACATAGAGCCGCCGCAACTTGGCTGGCTTATCTGGGTGAAAGGCATAATAAATCACGATGGGACAGAAAGCTGATGACGGTCGAGTCCGAATTAAGTTGACAAGCCGCTAACGATAGCAAGCACACTCAGGTTTTCGGTAACAAATATTCGGCGCATCAGACAGAGAATTAATGCCATCCCATCAGTGTAATCATAAGAGAGAAGACGCCTTTCACCTGGAAGCTCTATAAAATATCGAAGGCAACCTTCAGTAAAGGAGTTCGGATAGTTAGAGAATTTTTTCATTAGTTAAAAGTAGCCTTGTTCTTAGTTTTTTTCTTTTATTTTAAGGTGGAAGCGAGATGAGCGAGATTGTGCTGACAAATTGTTTCGATGAACTTGAAAGAGTGCCAGAAGCGTTGAGCTCAGAGAGAGGGCCAGCTCCTGTGGAAGTAGGAATATCTTTTGAACAGAATAGAGTTGACAGTGTAAAAGCCTTGGGAAGCAAAGGATTGCTACCAGGCTTTCTATCCTTATCTTCCATTGTCCTTTTGTACTTAAACTTATCTATAGAAATGGAATTTACTACTTTATATCTGTTCACTCTCTGTTTATTATGCATGAGTAGCTAAATCTGTCGAATGGGTTGAGAAGCACTTAGCTAGCATAACTGAGGATCTTCACTCTATGCGTTTATCTTGTATTATGTATGCTTCATTCGTCCATAGGGATACTCGGGAGGGTAGTCTAAGGACATAATCTAGGCTTGGAAAAGTCAGGTTAGAATCTAGGCTCGGGAGAGTCAGATTAGAATGCATAATCAAGAGATAGGAGCTTAGGAATAAGCACTGTTTTCTATTAACACATCGCATGCATCCTAGAGATAGGATATGATTGTGTGTGGTCACTTTGTCTTTATGTGCATTTTTCATCATCGCATAGGAAAAGAGTAGAGACTTAGGAATAAAATCTATGGATATTATTGCATTCAACATATGCATCCTAAAACTAGGAGCACCGCATTTGCATTGGAAAATGATTTGCTGTCGCATGAGTGTAGCATGATCGCATAATTTGATGCATTCCCGGGAAATGCTTGCTAAAGAGCTTCTTAACCCGTTCCTCCACACACTCAGTGTATCTATCGCATAATCAACCTTTTCTCAAATCCGCCGCATACATTTATTTTATACCGCAAACAACAACCCAAACAACTATTTGATTATTTGGTTACCGCAAAGTCTTCTAAGAAATTATCATCGCATACTGCTTTCCCTAGTCTCTGCGTTCGACCCTGGACTTACCAGGAAACTCAGTGGGGTTTATACTTGGATTCCACTGAGAAAACTTGTTGCTTAACGCATTTCCACCACCGCATTCCCTTCCATAATTTCATCACGTAAAATAACGTTTCAAGTTTTTGGCGCCATTGCCGGGGACTTCGGCAATTTAGTGTGCTAATGATAGTTTTTCTGATTTCTTTGCAGCTCTCAATCTCTGGCGGATTATGACCTGGAGATTGAGAGGATGTTCCGACGATGACTAACAAACAGCTGCCAACAACGACAACCATCAGATAAAGACGATATGGTGGAACAACCTGGAAATGGAGCACCAACGAAAACAACGTCATGGAGAATCCAATCCTACTTGCAAACGATCGTAATAGGCCCATTCGGGACTATGCATCGCCAAACCTCTACGATTTCTCTCCAAGAATCATGAGGTCTGCCCTTGAATGATCTCGATTCGAAATGAAACCGGTGATGCTGCAGATGATCTAGACTGCAAGATAGTTCGGAGGAAGGCGTGGCAAGGACCCGTACGCCCACCTCTGAAGCTTTATAGAAATCTGCAACACTTTTGTGTTCCCGAATATCTCTACCGAAGAAGTTCAACTAACTTTGTTCCCATTTTCTTTGTGTGATCAGGCACGAAAGTTGGCATATTCTCTCGAATCGGGGGAGATCACTTCCTGGGAACAAGTCGTAGAGAAGTTTATGAAGAAATACTTCCCACCAACTGAGAATTCTAGGAGAAGGAAATTAATAACAAATTTTGAACAAGAAACTGAGGAATCGCTCAGCGATGCTTGGGCGAGATTTAAGAGGCTGGTAAGAGACTGTCCACACAACGGATTACCAAACTTCTTGCAAATGGAGATCTTTTACCATGGACTGAACCCTGCTTCGCAGACCGCTACTAATGCGGCAGTAGCTAGTGGTCTGCTTGACAAAACATATGAGGAGGCCAAAAATATACTGGACTGCATTTCCAAAAATCATGAG
This sequence comes from Benincasa hispida, assembly GCF_009727055.1. Taxonomy (NCBI): domain Eukaryota; kingdom Viridiplantae; phylum Streptophyta; class Magnoliopsida; order Cucurbitales; family Cucurbitaceae; genus Benincasa; species Benincasa hispida. The sequence continues at coordinate 37,590,052 of NC_052353.1, forward strand.
GATTGGCTAGAAAGCGATCAAAGATTAAGAATTAAAGACAATGATGCAAACAACAAGGCCATGCATCCCTTCAAGATCAAATGACCGCGATGATGAGTTTGATACAAGGCATCGCAATTAATAATACGAGAGCGAAAAAGGGGCAGGTCAACGCAATTACTCAAATGACTGCAAGTTATGTCATCTGTGGAGACACCCATCCGATGGAAGAATGCCCAGAAAATCCACAGTCAGTATGCTTCATAAAGATTAATCCCTACTCCGATACATATAACCTAGGGTGGAGAAATCACCCAAATTTTGCATGGAAAAATCAACAACAAAGCTTCCAACCAGTGGCGCAAAAGGAAGGGCTACCCAGATTTTTCCCGCAAACCAACGGTCCAACGCATAACCAATCTAGCAGCTCGCAAACACCGCAATCTTCATCCTTAGAGAGCTTGTTGAAGCAGTACATCGAGAAGAACGAATCAGTGCTTTAGAATCAAGCAACGTCCATTCAAAATCTCGAAATTCAGTTGTGACAAATTGCGGGCGAGCTTAAAAATAGACCACAAGGAGCTTTGCCGAGCTCAACTGAGCTTCTTCGCAACGATGGGGGTACTGGGAAGGAACAATGCTTAGCAGTCTCCTTGCTAAGCGACAAATTGACTACAGAATTAGGGGAGGAACCCATCATGACCAACTCGAATGCAGTGACAACCGAAGACCCGTTGACTTATAATTCGAAAAAGCCCGAGAAGATGAACCCCGAAGTTGCATCCACCCTCAAGCCTTTAGAACATGAAGCAGAAGAAGTCCAGCTACCACTAGTCCCACAAAGAATGAAAGAGAAACAAAATGATGAAGACAAGATCGCGACAGTGGTAGTAACGCAAAATGCTATGATCCCACCAAAAATGTGTGACCCAGGAATCTTCATGATACCATCCACCATTGGAGGGGTCTTCAATGGCCAAGCACTATGCGATCTTGAGGCAAGTATAAACATAATGCCACTATCAATCTTCAAACGATTGAATATGGACAAACTCACGCCCACGACAGAGACTCTCCTGCTTGCGGAGAGATCCCAAATACATCCTTAAGGAGAGTTGAAAGATGCCGCAATCTCAATTGATAAATTCATCTTGCCAGCAGACTTCATCATTTTGGATTGTAAAGCGGACGAAGATGCGCCCATCATATTAGGACGACCATTCCTCTCAACCGGTCGCGCTCAAATTGATGTGCGAAAAGGGGAGATTGCGATGAACATTAACGGGGAAAAGCTTTGGATTAAGGCAGTCAAGATTCCAGAGGATAAAGAAAAGAAGAAAAAGCCACCATGGACGTAAAAAGTCTAGCTTGCACCGCAAAATAAGCAGTCCTTGAGTACCTCATCAGGGACGCAATCCTTTTGAATATCCTTTTTCTACATCAATACTTTATGAACTTTCATCACAATGTTGTTATCTGTAATCACATATTTACTTCCTTAAAAAAAAAAAGCGAGAAAATTTTTGTTAATTTCTTTTTATTATCATTTGACCCTCTCAATGTTTTCTTTGCGAACGATCAAGGCACGCGATTGCGAAGGCACTACACAAAGACACAACTACGTTATTTTGCCACTGCATTGCAAAGAAAGAAGATTTTCGCAAAGCAGGATGCGTCAACAAACAATGCGGGCGACAATACAAATTTGGGGGTTGTATTTTTCCTTCACCTTATTCCAAATTTTGCACTATCGCATCACATTTTAATTTTGAAAGTTTTATCACAGCATCCTCTTTGATTACCCAATCATTTATCATTGATAAATTTAGTAAGTCACCGCATGCTTTCTCTTTGCCAATTATGATTTCAATGATGAAACACATGTTTCTATTTTTTTCCATATATACTGGAGTCAACTTAATTTTAGGAGTCGCCTCACGAAATATTTCTAAAAGTTAGTGGTCTGATAGTTTTCTTTCAAACTGACCCTTTACCAAACTTTCTAAGAACATCACATGACTTCTTTCAATCTTTTGGTAATGAGGACATTACCACATTTTAAATGTGGGGGTGAGGTATTTATTTTCGACCTTGCTATTTCTAGCTCTTTAAAAAATAAATTGAGAACAACAACTCCACTTTCAACGCAATGGGGAAACCCATGTTGATAAGAGTTAAATTGTGAAGAGCACTTACCTGTAGTTGGATGTCCGCATGACACACGTGGGAGCAAGCCAAAACAAAAGTAAGTCGCAAGGATCAATGCATAAATAAATGACCGCAACTCCACTGCCAAGTAGTATGAGTTTAGTCTGAGAAAGAGCGCCTTGCTCGTAGTTGGATGTCCGCATGATACACGTGGAGGCAAGCCAAAACGAAGGCGAGGCACTTGGATCAGTGCAAGGTCAGAGAAAAATAATAATGTCAAAAATATGCAAGGATAAAAATCAATTAACACCCAGTGGAAAAGTTTTTTTTGAAATAAATCATGCGATGTCTTGGAATCTAGTAAAGTCTTTTTGAAGGATAGACTTGCAGTTCCTAGGTCTTAGAAATATTTTAAGAAGAGACTTGAATAAGAATTAAGGAAACTTTGGTGTATAGGATCTGAATGAAGTATCCTTGAGAAATCTAGGAAAAGAGATTGCGATCGTCTTTCTAAAGGAAATCTTTAGCCTATGCTTGAGGACAAGCATTGTTTAAATTTGGGGGGTGTGATAACGGGCAGAAATGCATGTTATTACAGTGCTAAGTTATTAAACAATGTAGGTTGTCTTGAAAAAATATATAAGATTACGTCCAAAAAGCATTAAGTTCATGACATTGTGGTTGCATGCGTTCATCCCATAAAAACAATTAACTTTTGTATTTTTGTGCAGAATATGCGTTGATGCAAAGCATAAAATGCGATCACAAGAAAGCAACGGTCGAACGTAGCGTTACCGCAAGGCTTTGCGGTGATTTGTGCTTGCAAACATCTGCTCAAGAAGGATTGTCACATAAAGCCGCCGCAACTTGGCTGGCGCATCTGGGTGAAAGGCATAATAAATCACGATGGGACAGAAAGCTGATGACGGTCGAGTCCGAATTAAGTTGACAAGCCGCTAACGATAGCAAGTACACTCAGGTTTTCGGTGACAAATATTCGGCGCATCAGACAGAGAATTAATGCCATCCCGTCAGTGTAATCATAAGAGAGGAAGACGCCTTTCACCTGGAAGCTCTATAAAATATTGAGGCAACCTTCAGTTAAAGGAGTTTGGATAGTTAGAGAATTTTTCCATTAGTTAAAAGTAGCCTTGTTCTTAGTTTTTTCTTATTTTAAGGCTGGAAGCTGGCCAATGAAGCAAGTGATTGTGCTTGAGAAATTGTTTCGATGAACTTGGAAAGAGTGCCGGGAAGCGATTTTGAGCTCAGACGGGGGCCAGCTCCTGTGGAAGTAGGCAATATCTTTTTGACAGAATAGAGTTGACAGTGTAAAAGCCTTGGGAAGCAAGGGATTGCTACCAGGCTCTCTATCCTTATCTTCCATTGTCTTTTTGTACTTAAACTTATCTATAGAAATGGAATTTACTACTTTATATCTGTTCACTCTCTGTTTATTATGCATGAGTAGCTAAATCTGTCGAATGGGTTTAGAAGCACTTAGCTAGCATAACTGGGGATCTTCACTCTATGCGTTTATCTTGTATTATATGCTTCATTCGTCCATTAGGGATGCTCGGGAGGGTAGTCTAAGGACATAATTTAGGGTTGGAAAAGTCAAGTTAGAATCTAGGCTCGGGAGAGTCAGATTAGAACGCATAATCAAGAGATAGGAGCTTAGGAATAAGCACTGTTTTCTATTAACACATCGCATGCATCCTAGAGATAGGATATGATTGTGTGCCGTCACTTTGTCTTTATGTGCATTTTGCATCATCGCATAGGAAAAAAGTAGAGACTTAGGAATAAAATCTATGGACATTATTGCATTCAACATATGCGTCCTAGAACTAGGAGCACCGCATTTGCATTGGAAAATGATTTGCTGTCGCATGAGTGTAGCATGATCGCATAATTTGATGCATTCCCGGGAAATGCTTGCTAAAGAGCTTCTTAATCCGTTCCTCTGCATACTCAGTATATCTACCGCGTATGGTCCTTGCATTAACTTATTGGTTTGTTTTGTGAGTTTTATAAATCAAAATTTATGCAAAATGCTATGTATTTTGTTCTAATGAAATATATCAGCTATTAAGAACTAATTTGAAATTGTTATGGCAAACCCAAAACTATATTGTACCATTGATGATTAGATATATTTTATTGTTATCATATGATTGATTATTTTATCTTTATTATGTGCGTGATTTTATCTTTTATTCATTAATTAAATTTAGGCCACATTACAATGTCAATATGACGGGAGTACAAGTTGGTCGTGTCATGTTAAATATTTCTGCCGATGTATTCGAGGCAGGAGACAGAAAAGGGACAATATCGATAGTGGTACAACCTTGGCATATCTTCCTGAGCTGATTTATAAGCCATTAGTGACCATGGTACTAAATAATGCCAGAGCTTCATCCATTGGAGAACTTCATTACAAAGTTGAATTTCAATAGTAGAATACATTCAATTGTCAAACTGGATTGATAGGGAAAATAGTGAAAGCTCACAAGGTAATTTAGTTCATGCTCAAAGCTTCTGATAAACTTTGATTTTCGGCTATTTTCGAATTAGATCGTGCTACTTTGAAATCCGATGGAGTTTTTCGTAGCAGTCCAAGGATCAATGGGATCAGAGATACTTCCAGCAAGAAATATAAATCGACCTTTTCTCAAATCCGCCGCATACATTTATTTTATACTACAAACAACAACCCAAACAACTATTTGATTATTTGGTTACCGCAAAGTCTTCTTAGAAATTATCACCGCATGCTGTTTTTCCTAGTCCCTAAGTTCGACCCTGGACTTACCAGGAAACTCAGTGGGGTTTATACTTGGATTCCGCTGAGAAAATTTGTTGCTCAACGCATTTTCATCATCATATTCCCTTCCATAATTTTATCACGTAAAATAACGTATCACTTGCCAAGATGTACACTCAGGCCTTCTCATTTGTTCGTGTCCATCGCTCGATACTTCTCGAACATTTTGAGCAGCATTGAGAGTTGAAATGGGAGGACATTCCTCCATAAGGACAAAACTGATAGGATGTATAATCATGCAATGGAAGCAATTAGAATCAATAAGCACTCTCATTATATTTAATTTGTCTTCTAAAAGCATGTAAAAACAAATTTACAAAAAAAGGGTTTCATGAAAACATACCTTTAAAGAATTCCTCCAATCCAAGCTACTCTTCCACGAATTCTCATCTCCAAATCTACAATGAACCACCAAGAGATCTTCTCTACTATTCTCAGCCTTGAATTTGAGTGGCGGAACTCAAGATTGAAGTGAATTGTGAAGGGAGAGTGTAAGGGTTTTAGGTAGGGAGGAACTTTCTGCAGAAATTTTCCTAAAATTCAGTAGTCTTATAATCCATCAGCAAAAATTGAGAGTTTTATCACCATTAACTATGCGAGGACTAAAAGATTTCAGCCAATGCCACCTCAATTTGATGAAGGAAGTGGGCTAGGTGTTTGTTTGGAGATGAAGACACCAAGAAAATCAAAATTGTGGATAAATCCACTTTCTCAATTTTGATTTTTTTTAAAAAAAATCTTTAATTTAATTCCAAAATTAAATAAAATCGAAAATTCAATTTTTAAATTTGAATTTGAAAAAAATGAAATTTAATTAGATTTTAATTAATTAAAATTAAAAAATAATTTAATATCAAATATTAAATTAATCAAATACCTAATTTTAAACATGAATCCTATTCATGTAATTAATATTTAAATCAATATTTAAATATTACAAACTCTCCAACTTCATTTAATGTCGATAAATTAAATGTTAATTATATCGTATATAATTATATAAACCCTAATTGTAATTTGAACATTTCAAATTGAAAATCCTAAATTCAATTCGAACATTTCAAAATGAAATTCAATTTGAATGCTTAAAATTGAAATCATTTCAAATTCACTCAATTTACTAATTCAAGATGTTCATGTTTTATGATCTAGTAGAGGGACCTTATGGACCTATAGAGCATGAGTTCCAACTATTTGAGATTAATTGGCTAAAACTGTTTAGACTGAATTAATTAATATTCATTAACTAACGAGTCACACCACTATAGTTCGATAGTTACATTCTCCTCACTATAGATATATTTGTGTCCACTTGATTTAACTGTAATCAATAAGTCGAACCTTCACAAGTTGTTCGTAATAATGATTGTGTCAAATGCTGTTTAACTCTCGAAATTACGTTTTGCTCCTTCAATTCCACTGATCCTTTAATGAACAACCGGCTTGTGATCCAATCACTAAATCAGATCCATGTCGGGCCAATGAGAGGGTGAGGCCTTTTGTTCAAGACGTGGATTCAACACTTAAGAGTGACCTTCCTCCTATCCCTAAATTCGGGTAGACATGAATTCCATCTTGTACCCTATGTCCCCAGCTATCTACCCGATCTTACCCATGAAATGGGAGGCTTCTTGAGCTGGCACTGTTGAGTCAACCCTCACCTATGCAAATCTAAGGATAATCCCGAATAAACAGGAGTTCATAGTTAGCTCAGGATAAGATCGAGTTACTTAAGTCATCTATGCAAAATAGTCAGTCTTAAACAGTAAATAGCGTATGCAGATTTGCATAGGTGAGGGTTACATGAATGAATCAGGATCACTTCATTTGTAGCACCTTACAACAAATTGTAACAACTATAAAGTGGGCCGCATCCAATAGTGTTACCAAAATAAGGCACCCGACCTTATTCGTATACTATAGACCATTTTGGCTATTTACTCAAACTTGATCCATTTTATGTCTCCACAAAAAGTTAAAATATTCATATAATAACATGGATCTTAATTTATTGGATTTAGTATTTTTAAGTGCAGTTTACAAATTCAATAACAATTTTATTGAATAAATGTTGAATAACATCTTTATTGATAATAGAAAATGTTTAACTTTACAAACTACGAGTTTTAGGATATATAACTCAACAAAAACGTAGGTCATCGATGATAAGGATTGTGTTGATAGTATTTTTCCATGAAGTGTAATTTTTGCCCATTAGTTTATCAGTGGCGAGTAAATTAAGTGTAGTAGAAGTCATATTGAAAAGATTGCTAAAACCATACAATTTTTTTATTATTAGTGTATTTGCATTGAACCATCAAGATAACCAATCAATTTTAGCAAAGTAATATTATGTACCCTAAGTGACATCTATTTGGCAATGATATCTCAGTGAGGTAGGACAGAAGTCACCGTAGAATGATCAGGTGCCTCTTCACTGAAATGAGACAATCTCAACTAATAGACATAACAACTTCTTGTTACTGCACTATTAGTCACCATTCTTGTAAGTATATCCCCTCATTTTAGGTCATAAAGTTTCGCCCCAATGAGCCAACCATAGGGAAAAACTGATTGGGGCATGAAACTAAATTAACCCTATTTATTACTAGAGTTTGAATAAAGCATCATGTAAAACTGCCATCTTATAGGGGGACACTCAAGCTACGAGGTCATGGACGAAACTTTACTTCAAACTAATGAGAGAGACCGAGGGATATGTTGTCACACATCCGTCTCCCATTTACTATAAACAATCTCTCCATTCACCTTGATATTGACCTATATGAATGGCATTCGTAGGGAGACACTCAAGGTGCCTCGAGACCGAGTATAGATTTCACAGTGTGAACTTTAAAAGAGAAATGTGAAGAGGATAAAATGAAGTATCATATACCCTATTTTCCTCCCACTGAGTGTTTTACCTAGGGTTAATTAACTTAGGAAAATCCGATTACTGATTTTAACTAAGTGAATATTTAATTTGCCCAAAAAATAACACTTGCCTTTGGATAGTTAAATAATTTTGATTAAGGTCTATTAAACTCTTTAACAAACTTTAATCAAACTTGCATGCATGTAACAAATCTATCTAATTCACCTTGCTAGATAAGTTCCCAGATAGGGGTGTTATGTTTCTGTCAACTTAAATATCCCAGCCTAGACAAAACTCGCCTTAGACAAAAGGTCTCTTATAGACATTTGTTACATAGTTAATCTTTTATTAAGAATCAATTTAATCATATTAAACCGATTAAAAGATTAATATCATATTTCTAATCTCATTAGAAATGTTATCTGAATCATGTTTTAAAACAATTTTAAAAGATGATTTTAACTAAGGTTTGCATGCAACTCTAAATTATAGATTTGAGTTTCTAATTTCATTTTGTAATAACAATTACAAACAAATGAAACAAATTAAAACAACATTGCATGCTTTGACATACTTCAGTAAATTATAATATTTATAAATTATCTAAGGTAGTATCATGCATCATGTAATTTTATTTCATTACTAATATATATAATATTTATATAAGTAGTTATTGAAATAAACTATAGCATATATCCATACAAACGTTGAACTATATATTATAACAATTATAATATAAATGATGCATGGATATGCTATCAATTCATGCATGCATATATTATAACAATTATATTATATGATGCATGAGCATGCTATAAAATTAAATCATATATCTAAAATTATAACATTTATAATATGATGCATATGAGGATTTTATACTATATGACATAATTTATGACATAAATATATATAAAATTCATACATCACATGTATAATATAAAAGCAATTAACAGACCGAGATTGGACACCTAAAAGAAAATTTAAATCTAACTATTACAAATTAAATATCCATCTGGTTCGAAATAGGTAAACCAAACTTTGAATCGTCCAAATCAGATCGCGAATAGCTCGAACCAGCCATGAGCCGGTCCAGAAGAACCCAACCAACTCGAATTGGAGAATCCATGTCTGAGAGAGCAAAAGGTGGGGTGGGAGTTACAACTCCTTCCCAAAATTAGTTTTTTAATAAATAATTAAAAAAAAATTATTTTTTAAATAAAAACATATATTATATACTATATATATATATATATACTATATATATATATATATAATATACACTACTTATTATAATTATATGTTATATCAAATATAGTATATAACCTATAGTTTCTATATTATGTCAAATACATTATAACCTATAGCTTCCTTTCTCTCACTAATGATATTTAATACAAATCACATTTACATTAAATTTAGCAATAAGAATCCAATTCATATAACTAATATTTGAATCATATTCAAATATTTATTTCCTCTCATTAATATTATATTGTATCAAATACATTATAGTAATTTTATCATATATAATTAATTCTCTCAATTAATTTGAACAATTCAAATTAATCCAAAAATTGATTGTCATTATATCCCGTTGAGATATCAAGGGGATCTCATGGATTTGTAGCTCGAAGTATGTGAATAATTAATTAAACTCTTTAATTAAATTATTCACCATCCGTTAATTGTCGGGCACTCTACTAAAGATCGAAAACTGCACTCTTCAACAAATATATTTCTATGTCCATTGGATCTAATAATTCAACAGTATAACGACCCTTCATAAATTGCTCGTAAGTATAGCTGGACCAAAATTATCATTTTGCCTCTGTAGTTACATCTAACTCCTTAAGTATCACTGATCCCTCTAACGAACAATAAATCATAGTCTAACTATGACCAAACCCCTCTCGGGCCAGGAGAGATTGTAACGTCACATTATTCAAGCCCCAAAATTAGCCCTTATAGAAGCAATTTATCTACTTGTCCCGACATTGGAGAAGGAGTGAATTCCTTCTTGTGTAGTTGTGTTCCCAACTCTCAATCAAACAAATCCCCGAGATGGTAGGGTTGTTGAGTTAGCGATCTGGCCACTCTCACCCATTCAAATCAAAGGACCGCCTTCATAGGTAGGAGTTCACAACTCAGATTCAGGTCATGTTACCTATGGTCATCCTAGTGAAATATAAGTCTCTATTATGAACGACATGATATAATGAGACTAAATATTTTGTGATCTGGTCTTCTACAAACTCCTTCGTATAGAATATCTCCGCTCACATGTCTCCATATGAATGATCAAGATTAAATCATTTGTAACACTTTACAACAATTGTAACATCTACAAAGCAGGCCATACGCATAGTGTCACCAGGATAAGGTATCCAACCTTATCCATCTACTATAGACCATTTAGGTTATCACTTAAACATGATCCACCGTATATCTCTACATACATGTTTAAGCTACAAGATAACCTTAGATGTTAGTTTATTGGTTTGTGGTTAATGCAACTAATTTAGAAATAAAACATCATATATTTTATTACATAATAAAATGTTTGTACAATACAATTATAAACTATAAGAATCTACAAGATTTAGGGCATCAACCCCAACAATGCTTATGTCATCACTATATGAAATTACCACTTTAACCCTAAATACTTTCTTCTATTTTCTTTGTTTTGCAGTGTTTTTTTTTTCTTTTTTGGTTTTTTTAGTTTCTTCCTCTTCCATCTTCCCTTTTTTTTTCTGCAATTCTTTTTTCTGCATTTTTTGTACATTCCTTCTTTTGTTTTTTTTTTTTGTTTTTTTACATTTTTTGTTTTTTCTGTATTTCTTCTTCTTTTTTTCCTGTTTTTTCCGTGTTTCCTTTTTTTTTTTTTTTTTTCATTTCTTTGCATCAAGCATCAAACCTAAAGTATAGAGCATTAGAGCATTGAGCATTAAGTGAACTTCTGTATCGAGCATAAAACATACAACATAGAGCGTAAAGTATCGAGGATTGAGGATCGAGTAGCATGTAGCTAGTATGTAGAATAGAGCGTAAAACATCAAGCATCGAGTATCGAGGATCGATGATTGAGGATCGAGTAGCATGTAGCTAGTATATAGCATAGAGCATATAACAAAAAACATAGAGTATAGAGCATCAAGTATCGTGGATCAAGTATCAAGGATCGAAAAGCGAGGATCGAGTATCAAGTATCAAGAAAACTTATTAAGCATAGCATGCAAATGGTTTTCAGGGTCAAATGGGTATATTCATAGGGTGCTGACATAAGTAGAATGCCACTTTTCATTGAATTTTTAAAAAGTACCCATTTTTCATTTTGTCCCCAAAAAAGAGGTCGTCCGTACAAAAAATCCTTAAATTATGAGATGCTAAAAGAGTATAATTATGATATTCAAAAAGAAACATTTTGTACATATTGTCTTCAAAAAAAAAAAAAAACATTTTATGCTGATAGATGTTTTTGGATTTAATATATTTGATCATCACATTCAATTTTCCTGGTTTCCAAATTGCAATAATCTAAAAAAACCTTAACTCAACTGATATTCGTATATACTTGGGATTGAGAGGTCTGTGATTCAAATCCCTCGATCCCTCAACCCCATTTCATTTGTACTCAAAAGGAAGAAAAAAAAAAAAAGAATTGCACTAATTATTTATGGTAAAATAGAATAGTAATCACACACTGACAATGTTTTATGTGCTTTTCTATTAAATCCTATTAAATTTCTACTTTTTTTTTTTTTGAAAAATATGTCTACTGTTTTGTTCACCATAGTATAAATATCATCTGATTATGAGTAATTGAATAGATTACACTTTTATTTATTGTATATAATTATTTTGCTACTTCATACCACTAAATGGACATTTGAATTATTTTTGTGTCGAAAATATTTTTGAGATTTTTCTATTTATAAGAATTTCCCTTATTTTTTCTCTATCTCCGCATTTTAATGTAAAGTTAAAAAAGTACTTTTGTCTCTTCCCTTATTTAAAAAAGGCATTTCGAGAATTGAACACAAGGTCTCTCACACCTTAAGCAAATGTTATACTACTAGACCAAACGCCCAATATACAATTTTATTAAATGTTCTTATTAGTGCAACATTTTAAATTCTTCAAGTTTATCTTCATTCTTAGGGAACAAAAATATACTAAATTTTTACATTAACTTTAAATCTCATGAAAAAGGAACAACTAAGATTTACCCTTAAGCTTGGTGGCATTGAACTTTTCTGATTTTTACTTTCTAAAACTTATGATTCTTAGAATGAATTTAGACCAAAAAAAAAAAAAAAAGGAAAAAGAAAAAAGAAAAAAGAAAAAAAAAAGAAAATTTGCAATTTTATATTTACGTCCACTTTAAGACACTTGCTCACTAGTTTAAATAATAATAATAATATAAAATAGAAAACACACGAAGTTAGCCCCATTTAGTTATCTACTTTGTTTTTTTGTAATTTTATATTTGGAAGATTGATAACATTTTGTTTTTGAAAATTAAGCGTATTTTCACTTTCAAATTTCTTCCTTTGTTATCTACTTTTCACTAATGGTTTAAAAAAGTATCTTTCAAAAAGTTGTCTTTATTTTTAGAATTTGGCTAGGCATTCAACCATCGTACTTAAGAAATATGCAAATCTTTATAAGAAATGTTAGGCTTAATTTTCAAAAACAAAAGTAAAAAACCAAATGGTTATCAATGGGCTGTTCACACGAGATTTCAAAAGAAATTTATTTTGTGGAACTTGAACTTTGTATTTGTATTAATTTTGTGGAAAGTGAGTACAATCTCTAATACATAATGTTTTGATGTTAATAAAAAAAAACTATAGTCTTTAAGCTGGTTGATCTTCTTGAATGATCGACCTTTGGGCTTGTTGATCTTCTTGGATGATTAGTATTCACACGAGGCTTTCGGAGAAACTTGTATAGTGAAGTTGAACTTGAGTTGGTGTTGATGTTGATGTTGATTTGATGCGATGTGGTTCGATCTCTAGTACTTGATCTTCTGATTCTCTCTCAATTGAATGTGTGTGCTTGATGTATAGAAGTAGAGCATGTGAATGTTCTTGAGCTCGGAGTCTTAGAAGAATGCTTGTATCTTCAAAGGACTTCAGTCTTCAAGCATGGTCAGAATGCTTGTATCTTCAAAGGACTTCAGTCTTCAAGCGTGGTCAGAATGCTTATATCTTCAAAGGACTTCGGTCTTCAGAATACTTGTATCTTCAAAGGACTTCAGTCTTCAAGTGTGGTTAGCTTCAGGAGTCAAAGAGTCTTATGATTGTAGAGAATTCCCTCTAAGCTCTCTGGAGTGTAGAATTGCTGATCCTTGAAATGAGAAGAGTATCTCTATTTATAGGGCTCTCTAACGAGCTTCATGGACTTAGGCCTGGTTAGTCCATGGGCTTTGGCTTGGTTGTCCATGGGTCTGACCTTTGGGCCCAATTAATTGGATTTGGGTCTTATTTGAATTGGGGTCAAATTCAACTTATTTTTGGGCATAGTTAAATTTTATTCTAAATAATAATATCAAATTGGGTCAAATTAATCTTATCCGATTCAACGGTCACGATGAAACCACGTGACATCATTGGACTTTGTCTTCAACTTCAATTCGAGACACATGTCCACTCCAAATTGGTTCCAAATTTGATGATTTGGAATTTGGTCATTAATTTAGTAAATGACGTGGCAATTTGTGGCTAGTCTAAAATTTCTCCTTCAACAAATCCCCTTTTCGAGATTTATGTACTTATATGGGTGGATTAATCTCGAAAAATATAAAGTTGGAATCAAAATCCAAATATATCTTTTTTTAAATTTGACCTCAATGGTGTGTCAGTCAAACTATGAATTGACTCGAATTCATAGTTTAACTCGAATTTGAAATAAATTTTGGAATATGGCCAATTTTAATTTGAGATTTTGTTCCAATTTAATTTGGATTTGAGATAAAATTTGGGATATGCCCAAATTTTAATAAAAGATCAATTGAGATTTCTTTTCCTATTTACAATTTATTTAGATTGAAGATAAAAACAAGTTTGGACAACTTGAATTTGGAATAAAATTTGGAATATGGCCAAATTTTAATTTGGGATGAATTTTAGATATTCCCACAATTTGATTTGGAAATGGGGATAAAAACCTAAAATTGGATGAGTTTGATATAAATTTGGAAGATGCCCAAATTTGAATTTTACATAATTTGAGATTTTATCCTTAATTTAATTTGACTCGAGGATAAAAACTTGAAATTTGGATGATTTAGATTTGGGATAAAATTTGGAATATGTCCAAATTTTAATTTGAGATTTCATATACAGTTTAATCTCAAATTGAACAATTTGATTTTAAATAAAATTTCGAATATAACCAAATTTTAATTTAAGGAAAAATTTGAGTTTTATCTCCAATTCAATTTGGTTAGGAGATAAAAACTTAAAATTGAATTTAGTATGAAATTTGGATTATGACCAAATTTTTAATTTAAGAAATTTTTTTTTTTATCTCCAATTTAATTTGATTTTGAATAAAATTTAGAATATGTCCAAATCTTTTGGAGATGAATTTGAGGAAAAATCTAATAAAATTAAATTAAATAGAGAATTTGTTTAATTTAATTAGGAAATCTAATAAAATCTAATATTTTAAATTAAATCTTTATTATCCTCCTCTATTATCTTCATCCCTCCTCTTCTTCTATCAATTTCCTTTCTCTCCTTTTTCTCTTCTTCTTCCAACTTTTTTTTTTTTTTATCTTTTCTTTCTTCTTCTTTTTTTTTTTCACCATTTTTTCTCTTCTTTTTTTTTTCTTTCTTTTTTTCTTTTTTTCTTTTCCTTTTTTTTTTCTTTTCTTTTAATATTTTCTATTTCGTTTTCTTTCTTTTTTTTTAACTTCCTTTTTTTCCTTCCAACCGAAGCCACATTTGAATTTTGGAGATGAAGTGAAGCTGCACTTCAATTTTGGAGATGAAGCGAAGCCGTGCTTGAATTAAGCTGCATCAGACTTGTAGAGACGAAGAGAAGCCGCGTCAGAATTGTGGAGATGAAGCAAAGCCATGCTAGACTTGTGCAGATGAAGCGAAGCCATGTCAGACATGTGCAAACAAAGCGAAGCCATGCTAGACTTGTGTAGATGAAGCGAAGCTATGCTAGACTTGTGAAGACAAAGAGAAGCCACACAAGACTTGTGAAGATGAAGTGAGCCCTGTATGTCGATCTGGATCTTGAAGATGGAAGGGCATCGATGGAGCCTCTGAACTTGAAGATGGAGGAGCATTGATGAAGCTTCTGAACTTGAAGATGGAGGAGCATCAATGAGAGCTTCACGCTTGAGTCTGACAAAGCATCGACAAATTCTTCGAATTTGAGTTTGAAAAAGCTTTGATAAATCATCGACATTTGAGCTTGACAAAGCATTGGCCAATCCTCTGCACTTGAGCTTGACAAAGCATCAGTCAATCCTCTGCACTTGAGTTTGAAAAAGCATCGGCGAATCCTTCGCATTTGAGCTTGACGAAGCATTGACGAATCCTTTGCATTTGAGCTTGAAGTATCGGTGAATCCTTCACAATTAAGTTTGACAAAGCACCAATGAATCTTTGGCAGTAGGCTTGACTTCGCGATTTTGAGCATGAAGATGGCATTGCAAGGCCTCCAAACTTGAGCATGAAGATGGAGCATCGATGAAACCTCTAAACTTGAAGATGGAGAAGCATCGATGGAGCCTCTGAACTTGAAGATGGAGGAGCATCAATGAATCCTTCGAATTTGTAGATGGGCATCGAAAAAGCCTCTGAACTTGAAGATGGAGGAAGATCGACGAAACTTCTAAACTTGAAGATGGAGGAACATTGACGAAGCCTTTGAACTTGAAGATGAAGGGGCATGCGATCCAACCCTTTAACTTGGAGACGGAGAAGCAACAATGCAAACATCAAATTTGGAGATGGAGAGGTATCAATGTAACCATCGAAGTTAGTGTTGTAGAAGCAATAATGCAACCCTCGAACTTGGAGACGGGGAAGCAGCAGTGTGACCATCAAATTCGGAGATGGAGAAACAGCGGTGCAACCATCAAAACAACATTCTGATCCTCGAACTTGAAGATGAAGAAGCAGCAATGCCAACATCTTTGTAGAGGAGGCAGAAGTTCAACAACTTTTAGAGAAGGAACGAAGTTGTAGGGAATAATATTTTTTTAGGAGAAGCAGGGAAGTCACACCAAATTTGAACTTCAAAGAGGGAGAAATGAAACATCCAAATTTGACTTCAAAGGGGAAGTGGTGAAGCCTCCGAACTTGACTTCGAAGAGGAATTGAAGTGCCATTCCAAGTATGTGCTTTTAATTTATTGTGTTAGCTCCTTAAAGGGATGAATATTTTCAATTTGTTGTGTTGACCCCAACAGGGATGAACATCTTCAATCTATCGTGTAGTGCCATATGTAGGGTGATTATGGTATCCTTTTTTATGGACTGAACTTAAATTTCTTTAAGTTGCCTATGTACCCTTGAGAAAACAGATCAAGTCATGACGTAGTTCAAATGTTTTTTTTGTGTGGACTGAACTTGAAGTTACAAGCTACCTACGTACCTTTTACAATGACAAGAATCAAGTCATAACGTAATTCAATAAAGAGATTTTTTTGGGCCGTTTACCTTTTAAGTTCATGCGGGTTAGGAGCACCATGCAGTTTAGGCTCTTGCGATAAGAAGCTTCTACATTTAAATTTCAGAAGCTCTTATTTCATTATGGCTTTGATCATCCTCTTTATTTGTAGGATTCATGAATATGATGAGTCTTAGCTTCACTATCAAAGAACTTTTTGTATTTATATCAACAGACAATTTCCTCTTCATACGTGAAGAAACACGACTGTGAATCTTTTCGTCGTTGTTTTCTTCATGAAATGATGTTGCCTTCAAAATTTTTATCCTTTCTTCATGTTGATCGCTTGTTGTCTTGAGACGATCAAAAGAAGATGTTGAAGGTCGATCTTTCTTTGATGTGAATATACTTAGCCTCTTGAAAGCTAAAGTTCGAATTGCAGTAGACATTAGACATTGGTTTCCTTTTTTTATCATGGCCATACTCAATCTTTGGAAGACTGAAGATCGAGTAGTTGAAGGCTTGATACGATTCAAGATAGAAACTCTTTGCTCGGTTTCTTTTGAATCATTGACTTCTTTAATAGTTTTATGGTTGTTGTCAAATTTCGCTATGCTGACAACATGACATCCAATAACTTCTGATACTTCCTCTGAATGATTATCGAGAAATCTTTTTGGGAGAAATTCTGCTAAAGTTACTGGCCGTCGAAGTTGAGGAAAGTCTTCGTCTTCTTCCTTAGCAGGCTTAGGCTTCAATGCCTACTTTTTCCTTTTCTTTTTATGAGTCTTGTTCCTTCTTTTATAGCTTCGATAGGAGCGCGACTCTTTTTTGGTGGAATTTGGCTAACTTCTTTTTCAACGAATCACAACTATCCACCCTTCATTGTCATCTTCAATAGGATCATCTTTACTTCAAAAATCTGTTGTTAGAATCTCTTGTTGAAACTGAACGACTATAGGCTCAAAAGTCTCAAACTGGATGAAACTTTCTCTTTGATCATAAGTCCCAAACTGCCGTGTGATTTGTTTGAGCTATTTCATCAAGCTCTAGCTCAATCTTCTTTACACGAGCCAACTTTAGAATCAGCTCCTTCAACACGAAGCACTTTTCAATCGGGTGACTAACGACTCGATGATACTTACAATAGTTAGGATCATCTACTTTTCTTGCTTATTTTGGTCACTTGCATTCTGGCAGTTGAATAAGTTGTTTCTCTAATAATTGCTCCAACATGTCGGCAACATCAGAGTCCGGGAATGGATAAACCTTATCATGTCTTTCTTTGAGAGTTGAGGGATGCTTCTGGCCACCATCATGCTTTCTTTTAGACTTTGTTTCTTTTCCTTGGGAGGAAAGTTTCAGTGGGGTCATCTGAACGACCATAGATTCTCTTGTGGTACTATCCATGATCTTTTCAGTGCCCTTGGCTTCATTCTTGTATTTTCTCCCTTTAGGGACTAGGAAATATTTAGTTCCCCTGTTGGCGATGCTCAGCTCAATATCATGAGTGCGTGTTTCCAACTTCTTTAATGTATGAGGCTTTATCTCTTGCAAAATGTAGATAAGTTCCCAGTGCATGCCTTGGGTGCACATCTCCATTGCAGATAATTCAGTAAGTCTATCTTTGCAATCCAGACTCAGAACTCTCCATCGGTTGATGTAGTTGATGATCGGCTCTTCTTTCTGTTGTTTTGTGTTCGTCAGTTCCATCATGCTGCTATAGAAGCGGTTGAGGAACTCCCTTTCTAGCTATTCTCAACTGTCAATCACTTCTGGCTCTAAATCAGTGTACCAGTCAAAAGCATTCCGTTTTAAGGTTTTGACAAATTTCTTGACTAGCAGGTCTTCTTTAGTTCCTTTGTTTTTACAAGTTTCAATGAAATGAGCAACATGTTGTTTCAGATTGCCCTTTCCGTCGAACTGCTGGAACTTTGAAGGTTCATACCTAGCTGGCATTCTCAAGTTTTCGATTCTCTTGATGTACGGCTTGAAGTACATAAAGGAAGATTGTGATGGTACTCCATACTTAGCCCTTATGGAGTCTGTAATCATATCTTGTAGCTCCATCTCTACCATGGTTGACTTAGTCATTACGTTAGTCATCGTAACAGATACTACATTAAAGTGTGATTCTTTCTTTGATTGATCAGAAACAGAAGCACAGTTGTCAAACAAAGGATTTTCACTTATGAAGATCTCACCTTTAGAAGATTCCGTCAGTTGTTCTTAGATTTTCTTTGTGAGGACAAAACCTTGTTCTTGTTCCTGTATGATCTCTTTTGAATGGTTGGGGGTGACAGGTCCTGCATAAGCATCACTTGTGATGGACGCTTTGAATGCAACTTTCTTTGGTGCTATTTACCGATTTGTTGACTTGGATGATGAGAGAGAGATGAGAGGTTGAGAGGTCCCACTGGGCGTGCCAATTTATTCGCACAAGATTTCAAGAGAAATTTATTTCGTGGAACTTGAACTTTGTATTTGTATTAATTTTGTGGAAAGTGAGTACAATATCAAATACATAATGTTTTGATGCTTTCAAAATAAACTATAGTCTTTAAGCTGGTTGATCTTCTTGAATTATCGGCCTTTGGGCTTGTTGATCTTCTTGGATGATCGACCTTTGGGCTTGTTGATCTTTTTGGAGGATTAGTATTCATGTGAGGCTTCCGGAGAAACTTGTTTCGTAGAGTTGAACTTGAGTTGGTGTTGATGTTGATGTTGATTTGATGCGATGTGGTTCGATCTCTAGTACTTGATCCTTTGATTCTCTCTCGGTTGAATGCATACGCTTGATGTATAGAAGCAGAGCGTGTGGATGTTCTTGAGCTTAGAGTCTTGGAAGAATGCTTGTATCTTCAAAGGACTTCAGTTTTCAAACATGGTTAGAATGCTTATATCTTCAAAGGACTTCAGTCTTTAGAATGATTGTATCTTCAAAGGACTTCAGTCTTCAAGCGTGGTCAGAATGCTTGTATCTTCAAAGGACTTTGGTCTTCAGAATGCTTGTATCTCCAAAGGACTTCAGTCTTCAAGCGTGGTCAGCTTCAGGAGTCAAGGAGTCTTATGATTGTAGAGAATTCTCTCTAAGCTCTCTGGAGTGTAGAATTGCTGACCCTTAAAATGAGAAGAGTACCTCTATTTATAGGGTTCTCTGATGAGCTTCATGGACTTGGGCCTGGTTAGCCCATGGGCTTGGGCTTGGTTGTCTATGGGTCTAGTCTTTGGGCCCAATTAATTGGATTTGGGTCTGATTTGAATTCGGATAAAATTCAACCTATTTTTGGGCATAGTTGAATTTTAACCCAAATAATAATATCAAATTGGGCCAAATTAATCTTATCCGATTCAACTTCAATTCGAGACACATGTCCACTCCTAATTGGTTCCAAATTTAATGATTTAGAATTTGGTCGTTAATTTAGTAAATGACGTGGCAATTTGTGACTGGTCCAAAATTCTTCCTTTAACAAGGGCCTTAATATTTGACTTTTGGTTTTTAGTTTTTGAAAATGAATCTTATAAGCACTCCTTATACCTTTAAATTTCATGCTTTATTATCCATTTTTACTATGATTTAAAAAATCTGTCAAATTTTGAAATTTAAAGGTAGATTTTAAAACCTTGCTTTTGTTTTTGGAATTTGGAGAAAATGAGAGAAAATAGACTTAATTTTCAAAAAAAAAAAATAAAATGAAATAGTTTCTGAACCTGGTCTTAATTATCGAATTTTAGTTCATGTATTTTTAATAAACTATAAATTTAGTCATTAAAAAATAAATGTTATCCAAAGTCTTTAAATTATAATAATAGTTTTATGATGGAAACAAATATTATGTGAATGGGTTTTTAAGATTTATAAAAGGAATGTTAATAGAGACTATTTTTTAAAAAATAAAAAAATCAAGAAAAAACTAATTTCAATGATTATTTTATGATTTATTGAAAAGTATATGAACATAAGTGGAAAGAAATCTAAAGTACAAGGATCAAAATGATATTTTAACCTAATATGTTATAATATTACATTTAAAAAATCAATCCTAGTTTCATTTTTCTTTATTAAAATATATCAATTTTGTACTAGGTCCCTTCTTTCATAATTGGTTAAACACGAGAATTTTCTTAGAGTTGTTTTTTAATATAGAAAAATAAGTCAACTTATTTACAAATATAGTAAAATGTCACTGTCTATTGGTATTAAACAGTGATAAACATTGATAGACAATGACATTTTGCTATATTTGAAAATATTTCCAGCAGTTTTACCATTTAAAATAATTATTCTTCTTTTTAATGCTTTTTTTTTTTTAATAAAAGTTTGTTAGATGGTAAAAATCATAATAGTTATTCAAGTTTAAAGTAAAAGTGGTAATACTTATGCATGTTTAAATCTTATAATGAAGAAATGAAATTGAAAAGTCTATAGCAAAATTCTACAGTCTAAAATCAATTCTTGATTTGTAGAAGCATTCTTGAATCATCCCACAACCAAATCTTTTTATTAGCATTAATCGGTGGCTCTTCCGTGATGTGATCATCCATCTCCATGATCCTAATAAAGTGGCGAACATTTGATCTCCATGAATAGTAATTGAATCCATTCAACTTGTGTTCAATACCATAGGAACCATCTCAGACATGACTACTGGTTTCTGAAGGATCTCTTAATGAAGAGTTCCATGAGCATGTTCGGATCGCTCCAATTTCACAGTGACCGAAATACACCATATACATTCAAACGCACAGTTATGCAAACAAACAGTAATTAATTGCATGCTTTGAACAAGAAATAATAAGGGAGAGAGTTCTCATACCAGTTGAAGACGCCTTCAAGTTATGGAACTCAACGCAACGGAAGACCTCTATCTGATCAACCAACGCTCAGCAGATGCGTCGACTACAGTAGCACGAACAACTGCAAACCAACGAATGCAGCGGGGACGACACCACCAGAAAAGAGCCCCAGGTATTCTCGGAGTGAAAACCTAAAGCGCGGTCTTCGATGAGTTTGGTAGAGGTAGGAGGAAGAACTGATCGTGTAGGCGATAAGTAAGTGGGAGAGTATATGAAGCTATTGCATAGCAAAGTGCTTATCGCTTAGAAGAAACTACACTATCGTGTAGATTTTATTGAACGATCGTTTAGCAAACACGACACAATATACGGTCGTTTAGGAAAGCTAACCGATCGTTTAGAACTTAGTGTGCGATCGTTTAGGTGCGAGGTATGCGATCGTTTAGGTGCTGAGCGACTATCGTATAGGCTTTCCAGTTTAAGCGATCAATTACGTTTTCAAACCAATGCAAAACCTTCTGATCTTTTTTCGATTTCGAACCCTTCAAAATGAAACAAATTTCATTTTAATTTATCAGTTACAATAACCGACGCTGTTCCCCACTAACGCATGTCTGAGAGAGATTTTAGGTTAATTATCATCTAACTAATTAAATTATTAATAAATATAATCATATTATATTTTTACCCTATAGTTTGGTATCACATATCTACTATAGTAATTTCTCCTCTATTTGATATAAATCATATTTATATCTAATTTCCTCCAAAATAATGTATCTCATACATTTAGCCAATTATATCATATATAATTAATCAGTCCAATTATATCATATATAATCGAACTTCCTCTTGTCAATTTTAACATTTCAAATTAACCCAAACACTGATTCTTGACTTTATCCAATCAACCCAGGGGACTTAATGGACCTGTGACTCGAAGTTCCAACGGTCCGTGAATAGCTGACTACACTCTTTAGCCACGAGATCCACCATCTGTTAAGTGTCAGGCATTCCACTAAAGACCAACAGCTGAACTCTTCTTACTACAGATATATTTTTGTATCCATCGGATATAATCAATCATGAGTACGATGACCCTTCACAGATGCTCGTAAGTACAGTTGGGCGAAATTACCGTTTTGCCCCTGTAGTTACATCTCACTCCTTAAGTACCACTGATTTCTCTTATGAATAATACAACATAGTCCAACTATGTGTGAACATCTCTCGGGCCAAGAGAAGGTGTGTAGCGCCACATCGTTGAAGCTCTGGAATTAGCCCTTAAAGGAGCTATCTATCTACTTAGCCCTGCCTTGAGGAAGGAGTGAATTCCATCTTGTGTAGCTGAGTTCCTAGCTCTCAAATCAGACGAATCCCCAAAATGATAGGTTTGAATTGGCGACCTGGCCACTCGCATGCATTCAAATCAAAGGACCGCCCTCAATAGCAGAAGTTCCCAACTCACTCAGGATTGAGGTCATGTTACCTATGGTCATCCTAGTAAAGTTAAGTCTCTCTCATGAACGGTGTTATACAACGAGACGTTAACACTTCATGATCAGGTCTTATACAAACTCTTTGTATAGGATGCTCGTAAAAGGAAAAAATCCATATAAATCAAAGGACCGCCTCAATGGCAGAAGTTCTTAACTCACTCAGGATTGAGGTCATGTTACTTATGGTTATCCTAGTGAAGTTAGTCTCTCTCATGAACGATGTTATATAACGAAATGTTTAACATTTCATGGTCAGGTCTTATACAAACTCTTTGTATAGATGCCCGTAAAAGGAGAAAACCCATCACTGAATAATCATACCCGCTCGCATGTCCCTAACACGAATGATCAGGATTAGACCATCTGTGACAAGTCATAACACTTGTGATCATTTCAGAAAGCGGCTCGTATCCGTAGCGTTACCAGGATAAGGTTTCCTTCCTATATCCTTACACCACAGACCATTTTGGTTATCACTCAAGATATGATCCACTTGTATGTCACCACATACATGCTTGAGTTACATACAGATAATAAGGGATTTTAAGTTTATTGGTTTATGGTAAAGCAAATAAAACATGCAACTGAGCAAAAAAAAAAAAAAACAAGATGTGAAGTAAAATATCATATATTATACAACACAAAACGTTTGTACAAACTGTTTACAAACTACAGGACATGAGACTTTAGGGCATCAACCCCAACAATTTCTTGTTAGCCATTACCTAAAAAAATAAATACTGGACAAAAGAGAATAAAACCTTACTTTATCGAAGGGATGTTGTTTTTCCTTTTAATGAACCAAAAACAATGAGTATATAGCCCAAACAAACACACCACCAAGAAGAGTCAACAAAACTGATGAAACCCACAGAAGACGAATCGCAACAGGTGGTGCACGCGCCTGTGCATGGATCAACGGTAGATGGGAAAAGTGGCATGTGAGCCTCACGAGTTAGTCGGATGGATTCCAAACTTTGGGGTTCTGTAGATCGGCAGCTGGGCTCTTCGATGAACTGGGCAGTGTCGAAAAATTACTTTTGTTTTCCAATGACGGCGGTGGTTGATGGTCGTAGCAACTGATGGCTGTGACGGTGGTGAACGAACTGAAGACGACGGTTGTAAGCAAAAGTGTAAACTCACCCCTCCACAAAACTCTAGATGTAACACAAGCAGGTTCTAAGTTCTCAAACCCTAAGGTTCACAAAACCCTAATTTTGTTTAGAGGGCTTTACCATGTAAAACTTTTAGGTTTAAGAGAGAATCAGAATGCTCTATTCATTCACCAAAGATGTAAATATATACAAATGTACAAAGCATAGAAAAGTAAGATATAACAAGATATTTACAATAATGGAAAACCCTAACAATATAACTATAACACTATCAAATACTAAAAATTGTTAATCCTATATCTTTGAATTTGCTAAGGATTGATCAATAAAGAAATTGGAGATTAATGACATCTATATGCCAATACTATTATTATATACCTTTAAGATCTAGACAACTGCAAAGTTTGAATATTCTCAAATTAGTTATAAAGGAGTGGGCACAATCAATTGATAGAGGAGAAAACATTGTTAGAAGTCAATCCCTAATGCAAATTTTAATTTGACAATTTCATTTGAATCACATATTTTAAGCACACAAGTAAAGCAAATATAGAATGCTAAGATTTGGTTAGACATGTTGATTGATTAACATTTATATTCTTTAGTACCCAAGAGTTATGTTATTGCTTCTTACTGAAGCAATTACCGTTCTTCTACTTATGGTCTCACTAGTTGTATTCCCTTCATGCGGGTTGGGTAGAAATATATGATGATACGTGGATGATTATGATGTTCAATTCATCTATGAAAACTAATGTAAGTTTAAATATTATTTTAGTTATTATACTTTCAGCTTTGGTTTATTTTAGTCCATATACTTTCAATACTTGTTAATTTTAGTCATTCTACTTTCAATATATATATTTTGGTTCTTTTACTTTTAAGAAGTAACTATTTTGATCTCATTTTTTCTACCAAATTTTTAGGATGACACTTCAATCACTAAATCTCTTAATACTTAGCCATAAACTTGTTCTACCAAATTGTTGACGATTTTTAAAATACAAAGACTAAAATTAACCAAAGTTGAAAGTTAAGGGACCAAAAATAGTATTCAAAACCATAATTGTAATTTATGTTTTGCAGTCAGAAAATGAGATTTTTTTTTTGTCTGTCTAAAATACATCCCATCCCCATGACCTTATAGCAATGTGAAAGATATTTGACCATATTGTTTTGTTGCTTTTAGAATGCATTTCTTACCTTTGTGACAATATTTTTATTTCAATGGAGCGGGTCATTAGCACGTACCTATTGTTGGGGTTGATGCTCTAAAGTCTCGTGTCCTGTAGTTTGTAAACAGTTTGTACGAACGCTTGTAATGTATAATATAAGATATTTTACTTCACTTCTTGATTTTTCTCAGTTGTTTGTTTTATTTGCTTTACCATAAACCAATAAACCTAAAATTCCTAGTTATCTGTGTGTAACTTAAGCATGTATGTGGTGACATACAAGTGGATCATGTCTTAAGTGATAACCAAAATGGTCTGTAGTATATGGATATAGGAGGAAAACTTTATCCTGGTAGCGCTACGGATGTGGCCCCTTTTGTGGAATGGTCACAAGTGTTGTGACTTGTCACAAATGGTCTGATCCTGATCATTCGTGTAAGGGACATGCGAGCGGAGGCGTTTTAATACAAAGAGTTTGTATAAGACCTAACCATGAAGTGTTAACGTATCGTTATATAACACCGTTCATGACAGAGACTTCACTTCACTAGGATGACCATAGATAACATGACCTCAATCCTGAGTGAGTTGGGATCTCTTGTCATTGAGGGCAATCCTTTAATTTGTATGGGTGCGAGTGGCAAGGTCGCCGACTCAAACCTACCACTTTGGAGATTCGTCTGATTTGGGAGCTGGGAACTCTGCTACACAAGAAGGAATTCACTCCTTCCCCGAAGCAGGGCAAGTAGATAGATAGCTCCCTTAAGGGCTGATTCCAAGACTTGAACGATGTGACGTCAGACACCTTCTTTTAGCCCGAGAGGTGTTCACACTTAGTTGGACTATGTTGTATTGTTCATTAGAGGAATCGGTGGTACTTAAGGAGTGAGATGTAACTACAGGGGAAAAACGGCAAATTGGCCCAGCTGTACTTACGAGCATCTATGAAGGGTCATCGTACTCATGATTGGTTATATCTGATGGACACAAAAATATATCTGTGGTAAGAAGAGTTCAACTGTTGGTCTTTAGTGGACTGCCTAGCAGTTAACGAATGGTGGACGGCTTTAAAGAGTTTAGTCAGCTATTCACGTACCGTTGGAACTTCGAGCCACAGGTCCATAAGGTCTCCTTGGTAGCTTGGATATATGATATAATTGAACTGGTTAATTATATATGTTATAATTGACTAAATGTATGAGATAACTTATTTTGGAAGAAATTAGATATAAATATGATTTAGATCAAATAGAGAGAAATTACTATAGTAGATATATGATATCAAACTATAGGTTAAGAATATAACATGATCATATTCATTATTTATTTAAATAGGCGGTTATGAGATAATTGTCCGATAATTTCTCCTAAATCGTGCAAAAGTGGGAAGATTGAATTCAGTTCTTGTAATTGAATAATAAAATGAAAATTGTTTCCTTTTGGTAAAGAGTTAGAAAAATTCGCTCATGGTGTGGAAACTTCACGATCGCTTAGTTGAGAGCCTATACGATACGCCCATCGCCTAAACGATCGCACACCCACACACTAAACGATCGCACGCATTCTCTAGACGATCACTCACCTTCTCTAAACGATCGCTTAGTGCGGCCGAACTTTTCTAAACGATCGCTTAGTAAAACCTATACGATCGTGTACCTTTCGTAAAAGCGACAAGCACCCGACTATACGATAGTCGTCTACTATCTCCCACTTACTTGTCATTCTAACATGATCGTCCTTTCCTCCTCCCTCTACCAATTCCATCAAAGTCCACTCTTTGGATTCTCACTCCGAGAATACCAAGGGCTTCAAGTGGTGGTGTCATCCCTGGTTGCTGCTTGTTTGTGTACTGCCATTCGTGTAAACGATCGTGGTGTTGCCAGGCTCATTTGCTGGGCGATTTGGATTGTAGAGGAGTCGCTTCCGCTGGATTGAGTTTGAGTGAAGATAGTTTTCAATTGGTACGTTTACTCAATCTATTATATTTTAATTGTCAAAGCATGCATATAATTAGTGTTAAAATGCATACCTGTTTGTTAGAATGTGTATGTGGTAATTCGGTCACAATGAAATAGGAAAGATCCGAACCTGCTCATGGATACTATTGTTTAAGAGTTCCTTCACCTATGCCAATTGAGCTAAACTCATTTTGGCTTTAAAAAATGACATGATATGGGATGTAGGGCAAGAATGAAAAAAGCAAATACCTTGGAGTTGTCTTTTTTAGTTGAAGTTCTTTTACCGGACCTCATAGTTTCAATTTGCATAGTTTCATTTCACTTTCTTTTTCACATCATCTAATGTTTGGTCATATATTGACATATATATTGAATGTTGTTGTTGATTGGGAACTTTAATAAAAAGTTTGAATTTCACTCTCATTTTCAGTTTTTTCTTCTCTTGTTTAACAAACATTGAGATATTGATTTGTTTATCAACATTTATTTTTTTCATCAATTTCATTTTCTAAACAGTAGCATCAGAGCTACTCTTATTTTTCAACAGTAGTGTCAGAGCCAATTTTTTTTTCAATAATGGCATCAGAGCTACTCTGTTTTTTCAACCGTGGTATTAGAGATATTTTGATTTTTTCAACAGAGCTTTCAATTTTTATTAATTTTAGTCATTGTACATTCAATGCATATGTTTTGGTCTTTGTACTTGTAAGAAGGGACTATTTTGACCTTAGTTTTTTCTACCAAAATTCTAAGATGACATTTCAAACACTGAATCCCTTTAAAATTTGGCTGTAAATTTGTATTAATGGTTTTCTTTGTGTATAAAATTTGTGTTAAAATTTTGCAAATAAAGATATACGAAAATGATCGTTTTTAAAAGTACAAAGACGAAAATTGATGATTTGAAGATATAGAAGCTACAATTGACAAAAAGTTGAAAGTACAATTCAAAATAGGATTTAAAATAATTGTGGTAATTATTGTTTTGGAGTCACAAAATGAGAAAAAAGGTGTATGTCTTTGTCTAAAATACATCCCATTCCATGAACTTAGCGGTGTGAAAGTTAAATATATATCTATTTAGTTTTGTTACATATAAAATTCATTTTGTACATTTGTGACAATTGGTAGATTAGGATCTAGGGCAATAATGAATAAAGCAAATAACTTGGAACTCGTATTTTTTTAAATCAAAGTTCATTTACTGGACCTCACAGTCTCACTCTTCATGGTTTCTATTACACTTTGTTTTTCACTTCCTTTAATGTTTGGCCATAAATTGACATATATATAGAATCTTCTTGTTGCTAGTTGGGAATTTTTTAGACTTTATAAAATGGGATTATCATTTAAGTTTCTATAATTTCTGTTTATTACTGAAAGCTCACCATTTATTATTTTTTCATGTCACTTTTATGCCATTTTCAACCTTACTTAAAACTATCAGTTTCATTGTGGTTGTCATATAATATTCGTCAGATGTAGATTCAAAACGTTACATACTCTCCAATATCACTAAATATAAATTCATGGTCTTTCTTTCTCATATATCTAATGTTTGTAGCCTCATTTAATAATTTCTTTCTTGTTAAGATGTGGATTTCTTTTTCTCTCACCCCCGATGTCTCTTTTAATAAGAATAATTTGTTAATAATTAAATGTAAAAAAATGATAAAAATAGAATAAAAACCTAAATACAAAATGGGGCATTCCGAGAATCAAATTTGGGACCTCTTGCACCCAAAGCGAAAATCATACCACTAGACCAAATGTCCTATTCCTAATATTGTATCCAATTTTTCAAAGATCTTTTCATCATTATTTTATAAATTCTATTTTTTCAAGATTTTATTCTCTTACTGAAGCAATTGCAGTGCCTCCTACCTATTGTCTCATTAGTTGTATTCCCTTTCTGTGGGTTGGGTGGAAATATATGTTGATGTGTGGATGATTATGATGTTCAATACTATATCTATGAAAACCATTGTAGGTTTAAATATTATTTTTGTTATTATACTTTCAACTTTGTTTTATTTTAGTCCATATATTTTCGGTACTTGTTAATTTAGTCATTCTACTTTGAATATATATGTTTTGATTCTTGTACTTTTAAGAAGTAACTATTTTGATCTCATTTTTTTTACCAAAATTTTAGGATGACACTTCAATCACTAAATCTCTTGATACTTAGCCATAAACTTGTATTAAAGGGTTTTGATTGCGTATAAAATTTGTGTTAAATTTTTACGAATATAGATTAAAATGGTCACTTTTAAAAGTATAGGGTCAAAGTATGTTTTGAAAATACAAAGACTAAAATTGTAATTTATGTTTTGCAGTCACAAAATGAGATTTTTTTTTGGTCTGTCTAAAGTACTTCCCATCCCCTATGATCTTATAGCAGTTTGAAAGTTAGATATTTGTCCATATAATTCTGTTGCTTTTAAAATGCATTTTCTGCCTTTGTGACAATTTTTTTAGTTCAATAGAGTGGGGGATTCAAATCACATATCTTTTAGTTATTTACACGTATTTATACCAATTGAGTTAATCTCATTTTGGCTTTAAAAATATGACGTGCTCTCGAATCTAGGGCAATAATAAAGAAAGCAAGTGCCTTGGAGCTTTTCTTTCTCAGCTGAGGTTCTTTTTCTGAACCTCACAGTTTCACTTTCAATGGTTTCCACTACACTTTCTTTTTTCATATCATTTAATGTTTGGTCATAAATCGACATATATTGAATGCTCTTGCTCCTTTTATTACTGAAAACTAACAATTGTTTTATTGCACTTTTAATGAAAATTAAGGTATTTCTTTTCATACACTTAATAGTAGAAAATTGACATGTGGCATCATCGAATAATTTGCTAATAATTAGTAGGAATGTTCAAATGCCCCGAATAATCCGGACTATCCAACCCAAAATGTAAGGATTGGGTTCGGCTAGTTTTGTTCTTGGGTTGAGTTGGGTCGTAGGTTGGGTAAAAAAATATTTTGGTTGACTTAATCCAACCCGGACTTTATATATATATTCTCTCTTTGTTTAAAGTTTGATTAATTTGTGAATTTTTAATATTTTTTTATTTAAAATTGTTATGATATTTATCATTGTTTTTCTTGTTTATAAGATTGATTGAATCTCATGAAATGAGGATACCATTAGCTGGTTCTTGCTTTGATATCTTTCCTGATACTGAATGGATTATGCTATTTATCTACTATATGAACATATATGATTCCCAAAAAGGACATATTTGAAAAGATTGACTCTGGGGCATTCCAAAAATCGAACTCGAGAATCATACCATTAGATCAAATGCCATATTCATGATAGTATATCCAATTTTTTAAAGATCTCTTCATCATTATTTTATAAATTCCATTTTTATCTATCAAACACTGTAAAATGTTCACAAATCTCTTTGACATTGTTCGTAATTGATCAATAAAGAATGTGCGACATTAATGAAATCTATGTGCCTATATTATTAATTTTATACCTTTTAGATCTAGATAGCTGCAAAGTTTGACTATTCTCAAACTTGTCATAAAGGAGTAGGCACAATCAATTGGGAAGAGGAGAAAACACGGTTGGAAGTCAATCCCCTAATGCAAATTTTAATTCGACAGTTACAATTGTGCTACACATTTTGAGCACAAAAGTAAAGCAAATATAGAATGCTAAGATTTGATTAAAATTTTAGAATATTATTGGTATAATATTAAATTTACCTTCACTCATCAGTTTAAGCTTTTGAGTCAATTGGTGATTTAACAGTTAGACATATTGATAGATTAACAACTATATTTTTCAATACTTCAGGGTTATGTTATTGCTTCATACTGAAGCATTCACCAGTTTCTCCTACCCATGATCTCATTAGTTGAATTTCCTTCCTATGGGATGGACAGAAATATATGGTGAAAGTGGATATTTATGATTTTCAATGCTAGATCTATGAAACTATCGTAGGCTTAAATATTATTTTGATTATTATATTTTCGGCTTTGGTTCATTTTGGTCCATATGCTTTCAAATTTTATAAATTTTTAGTCATTGTATTATCAATGCATATGTTTTGGTCCTTGTACTTGTAAGAAGGGATTATTTTGATCTCATTTTTTCTACCAAAATTTTAGGATCACATTTCAATCACTAAATCTCTCTACAACTTAGCCGTAAATTTGTGTTAATGGTTTTCAATGTGTATAATTTGTGTTAAATTTTTGCAAATAGCGAAGTACATTAAAATGGTAGTTTTTAAAAGACAAGGACGAAAATTGACATTTTCAAAGATTAAAATTAACAAAAAGTTGAAAGTAGAATTCAAAGTAAAATTTAAAATAATTAAGGTAATTTTTGTTTTGGAGTCGCAAAATGAGAAAAACGTGTCTTTGTCTAAAATACATCCCATCCCAGGAACTTATGGCAACGTGAAAGTTTTCTTTTTGACATCCATGGAGAATTTTTTAGACTTTATAAAATGGGATTATCATTTAAGTTTATATAATTTCTACTCAGCTTCATTGTGGTTGTTTTATAAGATGTTTGTGGCCTTATTTAATAAAAACCTCGATACAAAAATTGGGACATTTCGAGAATTTAACTCAAGACCTCTCAAACCTACCACTAGACCAAATGCTCATAAATGATAAAACAAAAGAATTGTAATACTAGATTAGTTTAAGAAAGTATGAAAGATATACGATTCTAAAAAAAAAGGACAATTTATAAAAAGTTGTGATGGGAGCATCTCAAGAATCAAACTCGAGACCTCTCACACCCAAAACGAGAATCATACCACTAGATCAAATACCCTATTCTAGGAAAGATATTCTTTATTTCACACCATTGACTTTGCTCAGGATCGATCAATAAAGAAAGTGGACATTAATGAAATCTATGTGCTAAATTATCATTATATGCCTTTTAGATCTAAATAGTTACAATGTTTGAATATTCTCAAATTGGTTATATAGGAGTAGATATAATCACTACAACAATTTTGGACATCAATGTCGATTGAAAATAGTAGTCTCAGACGTATAATGTCGATTAAAAAAAACAGATCTATAATGTCAGTTTTAAACCGATATTAAAGATGGCCTACAATGTTGGTTTAAAATTGACATTAAAGGCCTCTTTTTTTTTTTTTTTTTTTTTTAATTTTATTAAAATTCATTTCCCTCTTCTCTCACGCGCCTCAGACTGATCCTTACTATCACTTTACCAAAACGAACCCTCGACGTGGTGCTCCTCTTCACTTTACCAAACATAACTCTCTCCTCTCTCAGCTGGTCCGTTGCCTCCAGTTCGGTTTTTCGTCACCGGTGCTCTCAGCTTTGGTCGTTCACATCAATCCATGGGTTGTCGTCACCAGTATTCGTGGGTTTTCGGTTGTTTCTCGGCACGTAGGTGTTCCTTGGGTTGTCATCATCTGTTTTCCTTAGATTCCGTCATCGTGGCTTCTTACAGTGGTGGTCATCGTCGTGGGTGTTCCCGATCATTTTCGGTTGGTTTCATTGGCGCTTGGGCTTTCTTGGAGTGTTCTTTGCCGCGCATGGGTTGTCCGGTTGTTCGCATGGTTTGTCCGGTTGCTCGCGTGGTTTGTCCTGTTGTTCGAGTGTTCTTTGTCCGATAGGTTGTCCGGTTGCTTTTGTGGGTTTCGATTTGTCAGATCGGTGGGCTTTCGGTTAGTTTTTGTGTGGTTTGTCCGATTGTCCGGTTGGTTTCGTGTGGGTTGTCCGGTTGTCATTTGCTTTCTTGTGGTTTCGTTGACGCATGGCTTTCGGTGGTTCTGGTCGTAGAGGTGGTCACTGACGTCGTGGTCAGCTCGCGTTTGTCAGATCTGTCGTCTCAACACTGTTCGCAAAGGTCCGGTGCTCGTTGGCGTCCAATCTTCGAGCTTCAGTTCGATCTCTTCAAGTTTGTGGATTGTTTAAGTTGTTTTCTTGGAAAGGTATAATTTTACTTTCATATGAATTTTCAATTAGTAATTTAAAGTTATTTAATTCATTTTATTTTATTTTATAATTAAACTTATTGAAATTTTGAAATGTTGGAATTAAATTAGTTGAAGAATATATACTTGGTTGGTAGTCTTGAAATTTGTTGATTATTGATTGGTGTGATTCAAGTGTTATTTAGGAGTTATTTGAAATGTTTTTGGATATGTTTGAGAAGAAAGGTGGTGAAGAATATATACTTGATGGTAGTCTTGAAATTTGTCTGTTTTATGCCCTTCTTAGTCTTAGGGAAAACTATCAACTTCATTGTTACATATTCTCTAATTTCACTCAATATAAATTTAAGATTTTTCTTTCTGATATAACTAAGATGTAGTTTCTTTTTTTTTTTTTTTTTCTCACCGTGTGTCTCTCCTATTTTTAATTAAAGTAATTTGTTGATAATTAGATATAGAAAAATGATAAAAGAGTAATAAAAAGTAAGATAAAGAATGGGGCATTCCAAGAGTTCACACTTTATAGTCAAGAAATAAAGATAGTATTTCTTTTCAGAGCGAACTGAAGACCTCTCGCACCCAAAGCGAGAATCATACCGACCAAATGCCCTTACGAAAATTGAAGGCTTATAGTTGATTTAATATTGTTTTTTTTCCTTTTAAAAATTACGTGCATTTAGTTAAGGTTTATTAATAAATAAATTTGACATTAATGAAACCCATGTGCAAGTATTAATAATAGGCCTTCTTCTACTTTTAGATCTAAACAGCTGCAAAATCAAATGTGATCATTCTCAATTTGTTTGTATAGGGATAGGTTACAACTTACATTACAATGAATTGGGAGAAAAGAAAGATTACTGCAAAGCTATTACATGCAATTTTAGAACAAACGAAGAAAATACTATTTGAAAATTAAGTTTATAAACACTATTTTCATTTATAGGTATTTTTGTTTTGTTATCTACTTTAAAGATGTTTTTAAAATCTAAAAACTAAAAACTGAAATCTTGTTTGATAATTATTTCATTTTTACTTTATTTGATTTAGGTTTGTTGTCTCTCAATTTTCTTGCTACAATTTTCACATTCTTTAAAGAAATATTTGTATTCTTTGTCAAATTATAGAAATAAAAACAAATTTTTAAAAATACTTTTAAGATCCCATTTGATAAAGATTTTGTTTTAAATTTTTGAAATTTAAGTTTGTTTTCTCCTAAATTCTATACTATGGTTCTCATATTTCTTGAAGAAACACTTGAATTCTTAATTAAATTCTAGATACAAAAACAAGTTTTTCACAACTATTTTTTTTAGTTTTAAAAAATTGGCTTTGGTTTTTTAAATGCTAGTGGAAAATGAATAACAAAACAAAGAAACTTATATGTGGGAGTAGTGCTTATAAGTTTGATTTTCACAAATAAAAAACTAAAAAGTAAGGGTCCATTTGGTAATAATTTGGTTTTTGAGTTTATGTTTTTGAAAATTAAGCCTATGACACTACTTCCACCTCTGAATTTTTCTTTTATTATCTATTTTTTTACCAATAGTTTAAAACCAGAAAAAAATTGAAAACTAAAAAAAAATAGCTTTTAAAAACTTGTTTTTATTTTTGGAATTTAGTTTAGAATTGAACTATTGTACTTAAAAAAGATACAAATCATGATAAGATATGGGGAGGGTATAGGCTTAACTTTTAAAAACAAAAAAACCAAAAATAAAATAATTACAATACGAGGTCTTAATGGTTACGAAATGAGACTTTAGTATTTAAGTTTTGGTTTGATTTTTGAATATATATTAGGAAATGGATAACAAAATTAAATAAATTTATAAGCGAAAATAGTTATTTTAAAAAGAAAACAAAAAACAAAAAACAAGATTATCAAATGGAGTCCAAGGCTTCAATATTACGATTTCATTTTTGT
This sequence comes from Benincasa hispida, assembly GCF_009727055.1. Lineage (NCBI taxonomy): Eukaryota > Viridiplantae > Streptophyta > Magnoliopsida > Cucurbitales > Cucurbitaceae > Benincasa > Benincasa hispida. Next base: position 37,624,955 of record NC_052353.1, read on the forward strand.
TTTTTTGACATCATTATGTTTCCTCACCATTTATCTAGTATAATTTTCGTCACATTTTTTTAAAGAAATGTTTGAATTTGTTAACCATAAGTATTATGTGTCATTTTCATGAGTTTTAGTTTCTTTTCAATAGTTCTAACATAAGTATTATGTGCCATTTTCATCTTCGGTGAAAATTGGAAATGCTTTCTTCTATTTTTACGAAGGATCAAGGTTAAAAACGTATGTATGAAGTATTTTACCCATCTTAATATATATGTGAAGAAAAATAAAAAAAGTGAGACATTTCGAGAATCGAACATAGGACCTCTCACACCCTAAGGGAGAATCAAATGAATCTTAATATTTCTACCTTATGAAATTATAATTTTTTGTTGTCCGGTACTATATCAAGAAATAGAGAGAATGTTTCTAGTGTCCTTAGCTTTTGAAATTTTAGAATTTTCTACAAACAAAATCATTTTCAAAATATGATCCCCCACAAAATAATAATAATAATAATAATAATAATAATAATAATAAATTGTTTTGCCATTCAATCAAACTTGGGACCTCTTAACACCCAATGCAAGAATCACACCACTAGACCAAATGACCTCTTATGAATATTAAAGGTGTAAACTTTAACAAGATTGCTTTAGTTTTTTCTTTTCTGTTCATTTGTTTAAATCCGATTTCCTATCTTATTCAAAACACAGTAAGAATTTGTACTTGGAAAAAAGTAATATCTTTTTCCTCACATGTTGTATCAAGAATCAACTACAGAGGTAGCATTTGACCTTCATCATTACTGTTTCTAAACTTTCAACCAATAGAAATGTTTGATAACCATTTTTGTATTTCTTGGTTTTTCATTTTTTTTATGGAAACATTGAAAGAACACAATCAAATTTCTAATTTTTTTCTAAATATAAATTAAAAAAAAGCATTGTTTTATCTTTATGGAGTTATAACATGAATCTAATAAATATAACATAAAAGTTTAGGAAAATTATTCTTTTGGTCTATAAGATTTTAACAATAGGTGTATTTGATCTCTTAAGTTTTAAACTGGTCATTTAAAAGATCCCACAACTAATAAAATAATTAAACTTAAATAGATAAGTGACTAAAAAGTTGACGTGGCAAAATGGCTTGGGAAGACAATTACATATTGGGCAAATATTAATTTGTATCCCTGAACTTTGGAGATTTTATCAATTTAAACCCTAAATTAATAATTGTATGAATTTAAACTTTGAACTTTTAGAGTTGTATCAATTTAAACCCTTAACTTTGGGGTATCTATAAATTTGAACCTTTAACTTTTATAAATATATTGGTTTAAACCCTAAACTTTCATAAGTATATCCAAATAAAACATAATGGAGGGTTTAAATTAATACAATTATGAAAGTTCAGGATTTAAACTAATACACTTATAAAAGTTTAAAGTTTAAATTGAAACAATTATTAATTTGAAGTTTAAATTGATACAATCCTCAAAGTTTAAGGTTTTGATATAATTATAAGTTTATGGTTTGAAATGATACAACCTCCAAAATTCAGGAGTATAAATTGATATTTGTCCTTACATTTTTAATCTTTCCTTACTTTTTCTCCCTCTTCCCCTCTATTCTTCTCTTTCTTGATCTGCCATAGCAGCTCCACCATGTCATCATCTGGCCTTCGAATCTCAAGCTCGTAGTGCACAAAATAGAATGAAAATCAAAACTCAGAAGAGATTTTCGCAAGTAAAATCTTCAAACAAAACCTATAGAGACGATTATCTCGACCCTGGTTAAATTAGAGAATGTTGGGAGAGAGAAATCGTCGACCATTTAAAAACTAAAATTGCAGTGGTTCATCCTCAATATTCAGATCATCAATTACTTGGTGGAAACTAAAATCATTAAAGTTTGAAACTTCAATCAATGCTAAGAAGAAATTGAATCGAGAACAAAAGGAGGAAGAAGAAGGAAGTAGAGAGGAGAGAGAGAGGAGAGAGAGAGGAGGAGGGAAAGATTAAAAATATAGTTGTTTTTCCAAATCATCTTGCCCCGTCAAGTTTGTTGTCAATTTTCTATTTAAATTTAATTGTTTTATTAGTAGAGAAATCTTTTAAATCTATTTTTGAAAATTCATGGACCAAATTCATCTATTGTTAAAATTTTAGAGACCAAAAATGTAACTTTTCCAATTTTTTTTTTTTGTTATATTTAGATTTAGATTCATTTTAAACTTGAGGGACAATGCACCTAATGTTATAAATTTAGTGATCATAGGGGTAGTTTTCCCCAAAACTTTATATATTTAAGTTTAAAACTACTTTTCATATAATTTTTATATATTTTTAATTTAAAATTTTAGACCAAGGAACAATAATGATTACCAAACATGTTTTGGATGTTTGGCTTACCCACTTCAGTGTTAAATAACTCAACTTCACCTACTTCAATGATGTTTACTATTTAAGTTTGCACATTTATGGAGGAAACTCCATCTTTCCATTTTTGTCTCTTTTACACATTTATTAAGAAACTCAAACTAAACAACTCTTCAACCCAAATGTAGACTTACTAACTCCAAACTTCGTAACTCACTTCAGTGTCCCAAATACTCCTATATTTTTTTTTCTAATAAAAAAAGAAAGAATAATAAATAATAAATTGGAAGCCAACTTGAGCATAATTGAAAGTAGTTTAGACATATAGTCATACCAACAGGTCAAAAGTTTGAATCCCCTATTCTCGCATATTGTTAAACTCAATAAATAAGTAAATAAGAAGCTGATACCAAATGTTTTTTTTTTTTTGTTTATTATATAAGATGAAACAAGGAGAAAAAATAAGTTCTTAAGTCCTCGTTTGGTAACCATTTAGTTTTTTTTTTTTTTTTTTTTTTTTTTTTTTTTTTTTTTTTTTTTTTTTTTTTTTTTTTTTTTTTAAAATTAAGCCTATTCCATCCAGATTTCTTACAATGACTTGCATCTTTCTTAAGTACAATAGTTGAATTCTTAGCCAAATTCTAAATTTAAAAAACAATTTTTAGAAAGTTGTTTTTTTTTTTTAGTTCTCAAACTTGGCATGATTTTTTAAACTATTAGTAAAAAGTAGATAATAAAGGAAGAAATTTGGAGGTGAGAGTAGTGTTCATAGGTTCAATTTTCAAAAACAAAAACCAAAATCAAAATGGTTACTAAATATGGCTTAGATGATTTGTATTTAATTGATTTTTCCCTATTGGAGTACAACATGACAAATATTATATGAAAAAAAATAATTTTTTTATTGGGAGTATCCAAATATATATATATATATATATATATTCAACAATATATCGGTTGAAATGTGTTTAGCTAAGTGGTAATTGACATATACTCTCTCCCTTAAGGTCAAAAGTTCGATCATTATCTTCACATTTGGCCTTCAAGCTTTAAGAGAAAGAGTACATGTCAATAACCGTTGTGTTATACTTAGTTTGCAATTTTTGAGTTGAGAACTACGCTCTAACCGATTTATTTTCTAATTTAATCTCAATGTTCCAAATTTATCGAGAAACATCATTTTTCTCTCTTTTGCACATTTTCCGAAGAGCTTCATCTTTAAAATTCTATAGCTAAACTCTAATTTCCTAACTTCAACATTTTTTTTTCTTGCAAGTTAAATATCATCAATATCATCAATTTTTTTTTTTTTGGAAAATATTAGGTGTTTTTAACATAAGAAAAAAACAGGTTAAATTATGGGAAAATGGCATAGATGGCGAATAACAAATGACAAAAATGAAAAATAGGTACTCTTTTGAAAACCAATGAATTTTGGCCTTATGCTTGAAGGAAGCTTGTGAAGGGACCATAAAGTGGAAGCAAATCGTGCCAATTTTTTCAAATTTTACAGAATGTAAAATTTTACTGAGACAATAAGAAAATATGTATTTAACCTAGAAATTACAACAACATTTAACAAAAATACAGAATAATAAAATGGGTTCGAACCCTTACCTTTGAAGAAACCAATCTTTAACTGAATCCCTCGATCTGAAGAATATCACCACAATGGTTACCACGGTATTCTCAGGATAAGAATCCAAGAGGAGTGGGGTTCTGACTATTTTGGATTTAGAGAGGGACAGAAAACTGAGAGAGAGGAGAGAGAGGAGAAAGAGGAAGATGAAATTTTCATAGAACTTTTCTATGTGATGAGAGAAACTCTATGTCCAGATTTCACCAAAAAAAAACATAGAATGAGGATAACCTCCCACTCTCACGTCTGAGAAAGCAAAAGGGACTCCCTCCCAAAATTAGTTCCTTTTTTTAAAATAAATATATTTATTTAATTAGACATTATAGATATATATGATAACTTCAATTAATCTGAACAATTCAAATTAATCCAAAAACTGATTCTAATTAAATCCCGTTGAGCTATCGAGGGGACCTCATGGACTTGTAGCTTGAAGCTCCAACGGTACGTGAATAATTAATTAAACTCTTTATTTAAATTATTCACCATCCGTTATCTGTCGGGCACTCCACTGAAGACTGATAGTTGCACTTTTCGCACTATAGATATATTTTGTATCCATTGATAACCAATCAACAGTACAACGACCCTTCACAAATTGCTCGTAAGTATAACTAGGCCAAAATTACCGTTTTACCCTTATAGTTACATTTAACTCCTTAACTACCATTGATCCCTCTAATGGACAATAAATTATAGTCCAACTATGACCAAACCTCTCTCGGACAAGAAGAGATTGTTGCGCCACATTATTCAAGTCCCAAAATCAACCCTTAAGGGAGCAATTTACCTACTTGCCTTGACTTTGGAGAAGGAGTAAATTCCTTCTTGTGTAGCTGTGTTCCTAGCTCCACAATCAAACGAATCCCGAAAATGGTAGGCTTGTTGAGTCGGCGATCTGGCCGCTCTCACCTATACAAATCAAAGGACTACCTTCATAGGTAAGAGTTCACAACTCACTCAAGATTCAGGTCATGTTACCTATGGTCATCCTGGTGAAATGCAAGTCTCTATTATGAACGATGTTTTATAATGAGACTAAATATTTCATGGTCCGGTCTTCTAAAAACTCTTTCGTATAGAATATCCTCGCTCACATGTCTCCACATGAATGATTAGGATCAAATCATTTGTAGCACTTTACAACAATTATAATGTTCGAGCATTCGTGTGTTGCAGTCTTGGAGATTGAACGAGTGTTTGTGATCGAGGGATTTTGAAGATGAGTCTTCAAATGTATGATATTATTTCCATTGATCTTATTGTAAAACATGCTGTAATTTCATATTGTGCATGACTTGTAAGTTTCCGTTTCTTGATTGTAATTGTGTATGTTCAAATACGAATGGAATTTGAAACGATCATTCCACTGCTCATGGAAATTCTAATGTCTGATTTCCTTCATTTGGCATCAGAGCCAGGTTGTTCTGATATTCCAAATTTCAATTCTATTTTGAACTTCTTTTATAGTCATGGGGGGGTTTTCTGCATTGCGTTTAATCATTAAATGTGTTTAATAGAATTAAATTGATTGGAATAAGAGATTAAAATTGTATTAAATCAATCTATAAGGGACCTTTTGTCTAAGGCAGGTTCTGTCTAGGCTAGGATACTTAAGCTGACGGAAACGAAATACCCCTACCTGGGAACCTACCTGGAAAGGTGAATTAGATAGATTTTCTGCAAGCATGCGACAGTTGGTTAAAGACTCCATTAAAGAGTTTAATGGATGATGATCACAAGTTGTTTAACTATCTAAGGTAAAAGTTACTCTTGGGAAAACCTAAAAAGTCATTAGTTAAAATCCTTAGTCGTGTTTTTTCTAAGTAACCTAAACCCTAGGTTATAAAATACTCAGTGGGAGGAAGAGATGTATATGATATGTCAATGATTCCACTCACGTTTCTCCTTGAATGTTCATGTTGTGAGATTCATGCTTGGCCTTGTGGTGCCCTAGGAGCATCCCCCTTCGGATGGTGTTTGCATAAGTCAATATCAAGGTGGACGGAGAGAGTGTTTATAGTAAGTGGGTGAAGGGTGTGTGTCAACACGTCCTACGGTCTTTGTCATTGGTTTGCTCCGTGAGATCATTCTATACTCCCTCGTGGCGCCCTAGGAGCCTCCCCCTTCAGATGGGTTTTGTACAGTTGGTCAATATCAAGGTGAACTCTAGAAATGGATAGAGTCACTTTAGTTTTTGCCCCAATCGAATTTTTTTCCTTCAGATTGCTGCTTGGGGTGAAACTCTAGGGCTTAGTATGGCGGGTCATACTTACGGGAAATTGTTAAGAAATTTAATGATTTCTTGACCAAACCAATGATGGCTAGTCGTTATAGGAGCAAGAGTTGTTCTGGTATTAATGGTTGGTTGAGAATGTCTCAATTCAGAGTAGGGATAAATTGACCACCATTCGGCAGCTTTTGTCCTAAATCTTTGAAGCGTCATTGCAAAACTAGATGTCACACGGGGTTCATGTTAGTTTTGCTAAACCGTATTGGATGTTATATGTTTTTTCAATGGGTATTTGCATAAAACCTAACGCAGATCAATGTGTTTTTGTTTTCAGCAACATGTTTGATTTTCCATTTAATGCCTCTAATTTGACTGGTCACATACAGTGGAAAGAGTCTTGTAAAATGTATTTCGTGGTAAACAACCTCAAGTTTGTCATGGTTGAGGAATGTCCTCAAGTCCCGACCCTTGATGCACCGCGAAGTGTTCATAATGCATATGAGGTATGGATGAAGGCTAATTCATTGGCCCGACTTCACATATTGACTAGCATACCTAATGTTTGGCCAAAAGGGTTGAGAACATGGTCATTGCACATGAGATCATGGACTTGTTGCAAGATTTGTTTGAACGTCAGTTTTTACATTTTAAGCACAAAGGAATGGATGACAAAACGAGTAGTGTCAGTTCCCAAGTTAACTTGAACTTGGAGCTTATTTAGGTTCTGATACTGATCCCATTACTCTCTAAAAGAGGAGGATGTTTAAAGACAGTAAATGTGATTTATTGGTCTTGGAGACTTGTTTGGTTGAGAATGATGATTCTACCTGGATCATTGATTCGGGTGCTATTAATCACATAAGTTCCTCTTACTAAGGATCCAGTTCCTGGAAAATGTTGCCACAGGGAGAGATGACTTTACGAGTCAGTACTGGTGAGATTGTTTCAGTTGTTGTTGTAGGCAGGCTAAAGTTATTTTTGGACAAGAAACGTTATCTGTTACTGGATAATATTTTCGTAGTTCCTCATATTAAGAGGAACTTAATCTCGGTTTCTTGTCTCATTGAAAAAGGTTATACCGTCTCCTTTTCTAAGAGTAAAATGTTTATTTTCAAGAATGGAATGGAGATTGGATTTGGTTCAATGGAAAGTAACTTATATGTACTAAGGTCGTTAGTCATAAAAATCTTGTTTAATACTGAAATGTTCAGTACGGCGACAACAGCTAAAAGACCAAAGGTTTCTCCTAAGGAAAACACCCATCTTTGGCATCTAAGGTTAGGTCACATCAACCTCAATAGGATTGAGAAGTTGGTGTAAAGTGGACTTCTAAAGAGTTTAGAAGAAAACTCCTTGCCGATATGTGAGTCATGCCTCGAAGGTAAGATGACCAAACGACCTTTTACTAGAAAAGGTTACAGAGCCAAGGAAGCCTTGAAGCTTGTACATTCGGACCTGTGTGGTGCGATGAGTGTTAGGGCTCGGGGTGGATAAGAATTTTTCATCTCTCTCATAAACGATTATTCAAGGTACCAGTATCTCTACCTAATGCAATGTAAGTCTGAAGCCCTTGACAAGTTCAAGAAGTATAAGGCTGAAGTTGAAAACTTGTTAGGTAAGAAGATAAAAACACTACGATCTGATCGTGGTGGAGAGTATATGGACCTCCAATTCCAGAACTATATGATAGAACATGGAATTACGTCCCAACTCTTGGCCCCAAGTACATCTCAGCAGAATTGTGTATCAGAAAGGAGAAACAGAACCTTATTGGACATGGTTCAGTCTATGATGAGTTATTCTCATCTTTTAGACTCGTTTTGGGGTTTTGCAGTGGAGACTGCATGTTACATTCTAAACAACGTTCCCTCGAAAAGTGTTTTTGAAATGTATTTTGAGTTATGGAGAGGCCATAAAGGTAGTTTATGCCACTTCAGGATTTGGGGAGTGTCTGACCCATGTGCTTGTGACTAACCTGAAGAAGTTGGAACCACGTTTGAAAGTTTGCCTCTTTTTAGGCTACCCTAGGGAAATGAGGGTGGATACTTCTATGATCCAAGTGAGAATAAAGTGTTTGTTTCTACAAATGTTATCTTCTTGGAAGAAGAACACATCAGAGATCATAAGCCACGAAGTCAGCTTGTTTTACATGAGAGTTCTAGTGAGAATGAAGCTACTGAGTGTTGAACAAGAGTTGTTTAACAGACTGACAGATCAATAAGAGTTGTTGGGGTCGATACATCTAGTCAACCAACTCAAGAGTTGAGACTACCTCGACGTAGTGGGAGGGTTATGAACCCACCGAATCGCTACATGGGTTTTACTGAAGCCCATAACGTCATTTCTAATGATGGGATCGAGGATCCATTGTCTTTTAAACAAGCAATGAAGGAAGTTGACAAGAATTAGTGGATTAAAGCCATGAATCAAGAAATGGAGTCTATGTACTTTAATAAAGTCTGGGAGCTTGTGGATCCGCCTGATTGGGTAAAACCTATAGGGTGTAAGTGGATCTAGAAGCAAAAACGAGGTGTAGATGGAAAGGTGTAAACCTTTAAGGCTAGACTCGTGGCAAAGAGTTATACCCATGTTGAGGGAGTGGACTATGAGAAAACTTTCTCACTTGTTGTCATGCTAAAGTCTATCAGGATACTACTCTCCATAGCCACATTTTATGATTATGAGATATGGTAAATGGACGTCAAGATTTCCTTTCTTAATGGTAATCTTGAGAAGACCATCTATATGGCTCAACCAGAGGGGTTCGTAGTTCCCGATCAAGAGCAAAGAGTTTGCAAGCTTAATAGGTCCATTTATGGGCTGAAACAAGCATTTAGATCATGGAAGATTAGATTTGACAGTGCAGTCAAATCATTTGGCTTTGATCAGAACGTTGATGAGCCTTGTGTTTACAAAAAGATAATCAACCGCTCAGTAGCTTTCCTGGAATTGTATGTTGATGATATTTTACTCATTAGGAATGATGTAGGATTTTTTACTGACATTAAGAAGTGACTAGATGCCCAGTTCCAAATGAAAGATTTGGGTGAGACTCAATATGTTCTAGGGATCCAGATCATTCGAGATCGTAAGAACAAGAGGTTAGCCTTGTCTTAGGCATCGTACATCGATCATTTGTTGATCAAGTACAGGATATAGGATTCCAAGAGGGGTTTATTACCCTTCATTCATGGAATCGTTTTGTCTAAGGATCAATGTCCTAAGACACCTCAAGAGGTTGAGGAGATGAGACAGATTTTCTATGCTTCAGCTGTTGGAAGATTAATGTATGTAATGTTGTGAACCAAACCCGACATTTTCTATGGAGTAGGAATTGTTAGTCGTTATCAGTACAATCCAAGATTATCACTGGACAACGGTCAAGATGATCCTTAAGTATCTTCGGAGAATGAGGGACTACATGCTCGTGTATGGAGATAAGGATTTGATCCTTACAGGATATACAGACTCTGACTTTTAGACCGATAGAGATTCTCGTAAATCGACATTGGGATCAGTGTTCACTCTGAATGGAGAGGTTGTAGTGTGGTGAAGCATCAAGCAAGGATGCATCGGGGACTCCAGTATGGAATCCGAATACGTAGCCGCTTGTGAAACAGCTAAAAAGATTGTTTGGCTGAGGAAAATCCTTACAGATTTGGAAGTTGTTCCAAATATTGATTTGTCGATCACTCTCTATTGTGATAACAACGGGGCTGTGGCAAATTCGAAGGAACCTCGAAGTCATCATCAAGGCAAGCATATAGAATGGAAATACCATTTGATCAGGGAGATTTTGCATCGCGGTGATGTGATAGTTATGAAGATCGCATCGGAGCTCAATATTACTGATCCATTTACAAAGGCTCTCATGGCTAAAGTGTTCGAAGGTCACTTGGAGAGTCTGGGTCTGTAGGATATGTGACATCTTGTCTAGGGCAAGTGGGAGATCATACTGGGTATAGTGTATGCCCTAGTTTATTATATATTCTACTTGTAATTATTCATGTATTGTACATTAGTCTCGCAAGGCATTAGGACAAGTGGGAGATTGTTGGGATTAGTGTCTAATTCTCTCGGAGTCTCGTAGTTTTTAATTTGTACACATTGTTATGAAAAAAATAAAAGTTATTTTATCTGACATTTACGCATATCCAATAAACAAAGCTTCATGGTTATTGTATGTAAACTTAAGCATGTATATGAGATATACAAGTAGATAATGCCTTAAGTGATAACCTAAATAGGTCCGTAGTATAAGGATTAAGGAGGGATACTTGATCCTGGTGACATATGGATATGACTTACTTTGTAGAGGTTTACAAGTTGGTAGATCCTGACCATTCATGTGGAGACATGCGAGTGGGGGTGTCCTATACAAAGAGTTTATATAAGACCGGACCATGAGATGACTAGTCTCTGTATATAACGCCGTTGATATTTGAGAGTTACATCTCACCTAAACGACCATAGGTGACATGACCTCAATCCTGAGTCTTTTGGGAACTCTGCCTTTGAGGGCAGTTCTTTGGTTAGTATGTGTGACAGTGGCCAGATTGCCAACTCAACTTGACTACCTTTTTGGGGACCTGTTTGATTTGAGAGCTGGGAACTCAGTTACACAATATGGAATTCACTCATTCCCTAAAGCAGGGGTAAGTAGATAGATTGCTCCATTAAGAGTTGATTCTGGGCCTTGAACATAATGGTCACAACTTCTCTTTGGAAGAGAGGACTTAGTCATAGTAGGACTATGACTTATGTTCATTCGAGGGATCAGTGGTACTTAAGGAGTTAGATGTAACTACAAGGGCATAACGGTTATTGGTCTAGCCGTACTTACGAGTGATCTATGAAGGGTTATCGCATTGTTGATTGGTTGATATGGACATATAATATATCTGTAGTAAGGAGAGTTCAGCTGTTGGTCTTTAGCGGAGTGCCTGGTAGTTAACAGGTGATAGATCTCGTGACTAAAAAGTTTAGTCAGTTATTCAAGTACCATTGGAGCTTCATGCTACAGGTTTATAAGGTCCCCTTGGTAGCTCAATGGATTCAAGTTGAGAATCAGTTCTTGGTGCTGATTTGAAATGTTCAAATTGACAAGAGGCAATTCGATTATATACGATATGATCAGTGTGATGTATGAGATACATCAAGTGGAGGATTAATTTAAATGGGATTTACATTAAGTGCCATGAAATAGAAAAATAACTATGGTTTATATGTTTCATGAGATGAAATATTAAAACTATAGGTTATAAATATAATATGGTAAGTTGGTTATCGTATATATTTATAATAATATTAATTATTTGATAATTATATATTTTTCTCTAATAACCAATTGAGTGGGAGGTTATTGGTGGTTTCACGGTAATCGTGAGATAAAAGGAAAATTGTTTTACTAAAATTTAGTAGATGTTGTAAGAGTTTCTATTCTTGAGAAAAAGAGTCACGAAATTGCTGTCATGTGAATAGGATTCACTAAACTATAGCTGAAGAGAGACTAAACGATTGTGGAATGACACTATATGATTGTTCACTCAACTGGACAATAGCTAAATGATCGCGGAGCATTTGCTATACGATCGCAGAGCGTTTGCTATATGATCGCAGAGCATTTGCTAAACGGTTGGGCATCGTGTATATGATAGACTCTTATCATCTCCCACTTGCCCAATCAATTACACGATTGTTATTCCTCCGGTCTCATCCTCTAATCAAGTCCACATAGAGCCCACACTTCTGGATTCTCACACCGAGAATACCAAGGTAGCCATTGTGGTGGTGTCTTACTCAGCTCGACGTAGGCGAGGTTTTGGAGGCCGTTCGTTGAGTTTGCGGTATTCGTATGGTGGTCACTGTGTTCAAGAGTTTGTGTGTCGCAGTCTTGAAGATTGAATGAGCATTCATGATCGAGGGATTTTAAAGATGAGTCTTCAAAGGTATGATATTCTTTCCCTTGATCTTATTGTAAAGCATGTTGTAATTTTGTATTGTACATGACTTGTAAGTTTCCGTTTCTTGATTTTAATTGTGTATTTTTAAATACGAATGGAATTTGGAATGATCATTCTGTTTCTTATGGAAATCCTCATGTCTGATTTCCTTCATGTAACATGTACAAAGTGGGCCATACTCGTAGTGTCACAAGGATAAGGTATCTAGCCTTATCCATCTCTACTATAGACCATTTAGGTTATCACTTAAACATGATCCATCCGTATGTCTCTACATACATGTTTAAGCTACAAGATAATCTTGGATGTTAGTTTATTAGGTTGTGGTTAATGCAACTAATTTTGAAATAAAACATCATCTATTTTATTACATAAATAAAATGTTTGTACAATACAATTACAAACTATAAGACCCTATGAGATTTAGGACATCACCAATCTCCCACTTAACCTAAAGCGAGTGGGGTGTAAAATGTGAAAGCCAAACTAAAATACAAAGTACACAAATCAATAAACTAGGGCATAACACATGCCCAATAAAAATCTCATACTTGCCCTAGTCTAAACATGGCCTATCCTATAGACCCATACTCTGCAGGTGACCCTCAAATACATTAGCCATGAGGATCTTTGTAAATGGATCAGCAACGTTGTGCTTCAAAGCTATCTGCGTTACGATCACATCCCCTCGATGCACAATTTCTCGAATGAGATGATACTTCCACTCTATGTGTTTCTCGCTCTTGTGACTCCTAGGCTCTTAGGAATTAGCCACAACACTACTATTATCACGATAAAGTATGTGAAGGAACTTTAACTAGAGAGAACCATGAGCGGAAGCAAGATCAACCTAAATTTCATTTTTCATTGAATGTAAGTTTTATAGTAAAACAAGAACAAGATATGCATTTATATAAATGATAGCTTGCATTAATAAAGAAAAATACAGGTTTCAGAAACCCTTACTTTTGAAAACTGTTCTTTAAGAATCCCTCTCGAACAAGCCATGAACATATCTCTTTCTCCAAAAGGGACACCACCACTTGAGAACCTCTGTATTCTCTTGGGACAAAAGATTCAAGCAAGAGTTGTGGGCTTTGCTTAAATCCTTGAAAGAGGGAAGGGAGATGGAGAGGAAGAGAGGGTGGAGAAGAACTTTTCTTCTCTGTGAGTTTTTCTTAGAGAGAACCTTTCTCTCAAAGAGAATTGAGGAGAAAGATGAATCTTCGATCACATCATTCTTTCACAACCCACATAAAAATAAACTGAGAGAATGTAGGGAGGGAGTGGTAACTCATTCCCTTTAATTAATTTTAATTAAATTAATAATAATATATAATAACTACTTTATTATATATATACACTATAGGTTATATCAAATCTAACATATATCCTATAGTTTTATATTGCATCAAGTACAACATAATCTATAGATTTTCATTATATAACACCGTTCTTAATAGAGACTTCCATTTCATCAGGATGACCATAGGTAACAGGACCTGAATCCAGTGTGAGTTGTGAACTCCTGCATATGAAGGCAGTCCTTTGATTTGTATGGCTGAGAGTGGCTAGATCGCCACCTCAACATGCCTACCATTTTGGGGATTCGTCTGATTGGGGAGCTGAGAACACAGTTACACAAGACAAAATTTACTCATTCCCCAATGTTTGGGGAAGTAGATAAATTGCTCTCTTAAGTCCTAATTCTGGGGCTTGAACATTGTGGCGCCGCACCCTTTCTTGGCCGAGAGGGGTTAGTCATAGTGGGACTATGATTTATTATTCATTAGAGGAATCGGTGGTACTCAAGTAGTTAGGTATAACTACAGGGGCAAAATGGTAATTTTGCCCAACTATACTTATGAGCAATTTGTGAAGGGTTTTAATACTGTGGATTAGTTATATCCAATGAACATAGAAAATATATCTGTAGTGCGAAGAGTGCAGCTGTCGGTCTTTAGTGGAGTACCCGATAGTTAACGGATGGTGAATAACTTAAATTAAGAGTTTAATTAAGTTATTCACGAACTGTTGGAGCTTCAAGCTATAGGTCCATGAGGTTCCCTCGGTAGCTCATCGGATTTGATGAGAATCAATTTTTGCATTAATTTGAATTGTTCAAATTAATTGAGGGAATTAATTATATATGATAATTAAGTTTATGCAATTATATATGATATAATTACTATAATGTATTTGATACATTATAATATAAAGAATTTATGAGAGGAATTAAATTTTTGAATATGATTCAAATGTTAATTATATGAATTAGATTAAAATAAAAATTTAATATAAATATGATTTAGATTAAATACCATAGGAGAGAGAAAAGAAACTATATGTTATACATTGTATATAATACAATTTTGAACTATATGTTATATGTTATATATGATATAACATATGATTGCATAATATATAATAAGTTGGTAATTATATATTTTTGTTATAATTTTAATTATGAATTAAAATTATTTATTATTTATTTTATTATTAAATAATTTTTCTAGTTATTTAGTTTTTAAAATAATTAAGACTCCCTCCCCACCTTTTTCTCATCACCACTCACGTAAGAAGTGGTGGAGGGGTCTCTTTCATATATCTGCAAAAAGGATAGAGAAGTGTAAGTAACGTAGAACATTTTTCTCTGCATTTTTTCTTTTTGCTTACCAAGGTTTTTCCTCTCAAGAAAGAAAAATTCTTCTCCCTCAATCCCAAAACTCTCTAGAGCCCATACCTCCTAGATTCTCATCTGAGAATACTGACGACTCTTTCATGGTTGTGTTCGTGGGATTCAATTGAAGAATGTCTTCAAGGTTAAGGTTTCCAAACCTTTTGGTTCTTTTAATTTTTGGCATTTTGTATAATTTTGTTTTTTTTCTAAAGCATGTACTATAAAATTTGTTTTAAAAAATGTGTGGGAATTGGGATGATCCACTTCCGCTGCAATCCCCATCATAGGGTTCTTTCAATTGGTATTAGAGCCAGGTTTGAACCCAAATTTCCAATTTTTTTTATTTAATTTTATGTGTTGGTGTGTGTTTTTGATCTACTACATTTTGTTTATATTCATCTGATGAATGGGTTTTATTGAATGCAGTTTGATTGATGGATATTTTCAGGATAGGGAATAGTTTTACAATACTGTTTTCTTTCCAATTTTGTTGTAAGGGCCCATGTTTTTGGGGCAAGTAATTGTTATTGAGTCTGTAATGTTGTATATCGAGTCATTCGTGATGTTCCCGAAGGTTTTCTGGTGTTTTGGGGCTGGTTTTGGACGTCGGATCGAAGAAGATCGATATTGTGCAATAATGGATTGCGTCGCAGCATCACGATGTTGTGCCCTAGTGTCGCGACACTCCAAGTAGCGAACGGAGAAATTTCTCCATAGCATCTTGACGCTAGGCATAGCGTCTCGATGCTACGATGCAGAAAAACTTCTCTTATTTGCTCGTGCGATGATGTGTGTATGCAATGTTGGTTTATCGTGCGATGATGTGTGTATGCGATGATCTGTGGATGTGACGATCATACAAGTTTTCCTAACAAAGCCCCAAGTATAAGCCTTCTTAAGTTCTTGGTAAGTCCAGGGTCAAACACAGGGACTATTAAATAGATATGCGAAGAACTCTTTGATTCTATTACGGTGGTGATAAAGAAGTAGATGGTGTTTTGATTTAGACTTTCCTATGTGATGGAGTTGAACGTGGAGCAATGAAAGCGTAGAGTTATAACAAGTATGAGATGAAGGGGTTGAGAATGGACTTAGCTAACATTTCTCAAGATTGTGTACAAGTCATGCAATCATGCTATACACAAATATTAGTACTACACTTCTCAATGCATAATGCCACATTTCCTATTTCAAACACATTGTCGCATTGTGCCCTTGGATCACAATTTCATATGCGCCATCGCATTGTACTTGCATGGAATAGGCAAATCAACTGCTTTTATGCAATGAGCATTAGCGATTGCAATTCCTTTTAGTTTGGCGCTTTCAAACATAATATTGCCTATTTTACCATCGCTTTCTCCCATTGTTTTACTAATTTGAGCTGTAATAACTTGTATTTCTACCAGTTATCACACCGCTAAATTTAAAAGAATGCTTATCCTCAAGCATAAACTAAGGATTTTCTTTAAAATTTTAATCGCCTTCACCCTACCTAGGCTTCTCAAGGTGCCCTATTTAAATTGCTGAACTAATGCCTTCTTAATTTCTATCCTAATCTCTTCCTAAAATATTTCTAATCTTTAGGGATTGCGAGCTTAAACTTTAAAAAAAATCTTTACTCATTTCTAGGACATCGCATGATTTATTTCAAACTTTATCAAATCGGGGTGTTCAAGTGATTTTGAACCTCGCACGATTCAAATATTCGTTTCGTGATCTTGTGCTAATCCGAGTGCCCAACCTTCATTTTGGCTTGCTGTAAGCGCATAAAATGATGATGCGATGATATGCGATACTACTTCTAGATGTATGCGTTATTAATGAAATGCTTATAGTATGCTATGCGTTGTCACAAGTTTCCTTGCGTTGAAACCAAGTATAATTCACCGTAAGTTTCTCGGAATGAATCGAGGCCAAACATAGGGATTGTGCAGTTAATGCGTTACGTTCGTGATATATGCAACCAGGGTTTTTCAATTAATAAAAGATTGGTTTATACAGGTACTTAAAATTGCTGTAAAGTAAAATATGCGGTAAAGTAAAGTTGCGATAATAAAATAAAATGCGGTAAAAGTAAACCTAAGCTATTATGATACACGATACAGGATACTGATACATGATACTGAGATTAAGACTGACTGTGAAGATTATACAAAGGGCCGTGTTATGCGGTGGCAAGTCTTTATGTATGAAACAGAGATAGAAAGGATAATTAATATAAACATCGCAAGTTCATTAATTGTGTTAAACATTTAACTACGGTTTCGTTTTCCCTTGGCGTACACCTCTCGGTGATCGGCCGCGTTCCCACGTCTCTGTGGTGAGACAAGGATGAACGTAATGAATGCCAGGTTTCTTCCATCTCTAGAAGTACTTCTCGCTTTAGTTAACACATTCTTCTAACCTTCTCTCGACAGGCAGAATGGCATCTTCACTTCTGCTCTCACAGGTGAAGATGTCGTCTAGCATACTTTAGCTAAACATATTTATTTCTTTAGCACATATTAATTTACTTGTTTAATTCATTCTAATTACCAAGGGATTAAAAAAACATCATGGAGAAAGCGATTAATGGAGGAACAGAAATAGACAAAAAGATGGAGATGAAAATGATCATGACATTCAATACTAATATTTAGCGTCTGATACATGGTGTGAGTGATAGGGATTAAGAAGATGAATACAATTAATGATAAGAGATAGAAACAAATACAGAAGAGTGTCAACGTCTTGACACAGATCTAGAGGGTGGATTTGCTTGCCAGCGAATGAAGTAAATGTAGAGAAGAGCTTCCCTCTCAGGCTTGCTCGTCCGGTAGAAGTGACCTTGGCACAGAGCTTCCACGGCGGGGATAGAAAGGATTTACCCTAAGATTCACCTCTCGGCCTTGTCTCTTAAATCTTCCCGGATCTTCTCCGATCAGGCTCTTCAGACCAGTCTCTCTCTCAATATACAAATATCAAACTATGCCCGTATCAAGTATATCTTCTCATAGAATTTCAGAGGCTATTTATAGGTTCAGCTTTGACTCTTTGCAGTGTGGACCTCACATTATTGTTATGGCAGCTCTGGAAATGGTGGAATGAATATTCCTTCTGTTACGCAATCAATCCCATAAAAAATGCACAACGGTCAGCTGTACACGTGTCAGGATCCGCAATTGCGTTACTATTTTGCATCTTCGATCATTTGCCTACATGCGGTGTTGTTTTTGATTACCGCATGCGATTAAAGTTGCATTGATCACTTAGCTCTTGATTGATTGTTGCATGCGCCGTTATTGCGTTGATCGTCTATTCATTTTTGAATGATTAGCACAATGCGACGTAGATGCGTTGTTCTTTTTCTCTTGAGCAATGAACGCATATGGTGACTTGATTTCCTGCAAAACAAACTTGAAATATTCTTTTCTACCATCGCAATGGTGTCAGTGGGTGTATTGACGACAATTTATAATTTTTGTATGTCTTAGCTAATTTCTCAACAATTGACGCAACTTTTTTTTCTTTTGGTTGCAATATCTAAATAAAGCAGTATAAATAACTTGTATTTCTACAAGTTATCACTTGCCCCCACAGGTGTCATGCGGGCATCCAACTACGAGTAATGCGCTCTTTTTCAGTCAAAACTCATGCCCATTTCTTTATTTGGCAACAAAGTTGTGATCACATTGTTTTTGCATTGATCACAATTCCCACCTTCGTTTTTGCTTTCCCCCACGGGTGTCATGCGGACATCCAACTATGAGCAGGATCCGATCTCAACGTTATATATATATGTATATATATTTCTTTTTTTTTTTTAAGTTTCTAAAAATAACAAGGTTGAAAATAACATTACTACCCCTAAATTTAACACTCAACAATTTCCTCATTGCTGAAAGACGAAATAATTCATGCGATGGACTCAGGAAATTTCGTAAAAATCGTTTTGAAAGAAAGCTGATAGACCACAAAATTTTAGAAATGTTTAATGAATTGATTATCCTAAAATTATTCTTACTCTAGTACATGAGGTAAGAAAAGAAGCATAAGTTTCATCATTGAAGTCATAATGGGCAAGTGGTGAATGTGGCGACCAAATAAAGCAATCAAAATTCAGGATTGAGTCAAACGAAAGAGGATGTGATAGTAGAATTCAGCAATATTAAATTGAAATTTAAGACATACAAAAATTGAAATAAGATGAGGCAAGGAAGGACATAGCCCCTAAATTTAATTTTTCTCTCGCATTATTTTGATCACATCCTTTCTTCTGGTGGGCTAATTCTTTGATTGAGATGGGCTGATCGACCCAGTCGTGTGTTTTGAGGTTATTGCATTGCTCTATCGCAATTGTTTACTACGATCAGTGTGATGATTATCAAGAGGATAAAAAGTATGAAAGAAAGAGTTGGAAATTATAAAGAGTAGTAACCATGCAAAAATTAAGATAGATTCATGAAAGAAAAACAAAAAAAGCTACTAAAAAATGATATACTTTGTTCCTGATGAATGTGTGTCGCTTATCATCGCAGGGACTAAGTGTTTCTTCTTTATTCTGGCTTCCCTAAGTCCACGGAGGTTTTCTCGTGTTGGAAATCTCCTCCATGATACATCTTTAGTCTTTGTCAATTTACCTTAAATGCATTGGTCCCATCTTCGTTTGTCAATTCTACTGCTCCAATTGAGCAGTAATACTCTTTGACCAGCCTGAGGATTTTTCTCATACAGGCGCTTATCATGCCATCGCTTGGTGCATTCTTTGTAAATTTTGGCATTCTCATACGCCTGTAGTCTCCATTCGTCCAGCTTCAGTAGCTGAAGCTTTCTCTCTTCCCCTGTAGCCTTAAGATCAAAGTTAAGCATCTTAACTGCCCACATCGCCTTATACCCTAGTTCCAACGGCAGATGACAAGCCTTTCCAATTACCAACGCATACGGTGACATGCCTATGGGTGTCTTATAAGCAGTCCTATGTGCCCACAAGGCATCGTCGAGCTTCATGGCTCAATCCTTCTGCGATGGATTCACTACCTTCTCTAAAATTGACTTGATTTCTCTATTAGAAACCTCTGCTTGTCCGTTTGTTTGGGGGTAATATGCGGTGGCGATCTTATGGTGGACATTGTATTTGATCAACAGTTAATAATAGATTCACAAAGTGGGTCCCTTCGTCAATTATTATGGCACGTGGAGTGCCAAAATGAGTGAAGATGTTTCTCTGTAAGAACTTAGAGACTGTTGTTGTATCGTTTGCGACGCATAAAACAACTTCAATCCACTTAGAAACATAATCGATGGCCAATACAATGTATTTACGACCATTTGACGATGGAAATGATCCCATGAAGTCTATACCTCAGATGTCTAATAGTTCCACCTCAAATATGATGTTCATTGGCATTGCATTTTTTTCTGAAATGTTTCAGTGCGTTGGCACTTATCGCATTTCATGGAATATTCTCATGCGTCCTTAAATAGAGTTGGCTAGTAATACCCACATTGCAAAACTTTTGCCGCTGTGTGCTGTCCCCCGAAATGCCCTCCATAGGATGCTTCATGACATTGAAAAAGTATGCACTGGAAAGTAGTCTCTGGAACACAAAGTCTCAATATCTTGTCTGGTCCCCTTTTGTAGAGATTTGGCTCGTCCCAGTAGTAAAACTTACATTCATGAATAAGCCACTTCTTCTAATAGGATGTGTAGTTTTCAGGAAATTGTTTGCAGACTAAGAAGTTGACAATATCTGCGTACCAGGGTAGTTCTTCAATCTTAAGCAACTGCTCGTCAGGGAATGATGTGTTCACCTCCGACTGGATGCGATCCACTTTAGGATTCTCTAACCTTGATAAATGGTCAGCGACCCGGTTCTCCGTTCCCTTTCGGTCGATTATTTCCATGTTAAATTCTTGGAGTAAGAAAACTCATCAGATTAGTCTAGGCTTCGCATCTCTTTTAGTCGTCAGTTATCGTATCGTCGAGTGGTCTGTGTGGACTATAACTTTTGATCCTAACAAGTAAGGTCTGAATTTTTCAGTCGCAAAAATTACCGCCAAAAGCTCCTTCTTGTTGGTGGTGCAGTTCGCCTGCGTCGAGTTCAATGTTCTGCTAGCATATGCAATGGGGTGTAACATTGTATTTTCTTTTTGTGCCAAGACCGCCACCATCGCATATCCGCTGGCATCGCACATCAGCTCGAAGGGCTTTACCAAATTGGGTGCGATCAGAATTAGTGTTGTAGTCAAGGCGTCCTTTAGTGCTTTGAATGTGGTGAGGCAGTATGGATCAAAGTCAAAAAGTCTATCAGCTTCCAACAACGCATTCAACGGTCGAGTGATTTTGGAGAAGTCCTTCACAAATCTTCTGTAGAACCCCGCATGTCCTAAGAAACTCCTTAAAGCTTTCACATTTGCTGGAGGTGGAAGTTTTTCTATGGCTTCAATTTTGCTTTATCCACCTCTAGCCCATTCTTTGAAACCTTGTGCCCAAGCACAATTCCTTCTTTAACCATGAAATGACAATTTTCTCAGTTCAGCCCCAGATTAGTCTCTTCACATCTTTTTAGTATTCTCTCCAAGTTTTTTAGACAGATTTCATATGTTTGCCCAAAGACTGAGAAATTGTCCATAAAGATTTCAACTGAGTCTTCAAGGTACTCGGAGAAGATTGCCATCATACACCTTTGAAACGTACTGGGCACATTGCATAGTCCAAAAGGCATGCGACAAAAGGCAAACGTTCCATATGGACAGGCGAATGTGGTATTTTTTTGATCCTCTGGTCCGATCATAATTTGGTTATAGCCTGTGTACCCATCAAGGAAACAAAAATAGTCATTTCCTGCTAGTCGGTCGAGCATTTGATCAATGAAAGGTAAGGGGAAATGATCTTTCTTTGTCACCGTGTTGAGCTTCCTATAGTCCATAAAAATCCGCCAACCTATGACAGTCCTCATGGGGATCAACTCGTTGTTTGCGTTAGGGACTACTGTCATCCCACCCTTCTTAGGAATGCATTGCACGGGGCTAACCACGTGCTATCTGCGATAGGGTATATAATGCCGACATCTAACCATTTGATAATTTCTTTTTTGACAACCTCTTTCATTGCAGGGTTCAGTATGTATTGAGGTTTTATCGTGCCTTTCTGGTTTTCTTCAAGCCGAATTCGATGCATGCAATACGTCAGGCTAATACCTCTGATGTCTGCGAGCGTCCATCCGATTGCTCTAATATATTTCTTTAGAATATTGAGCTGCGCAGTTTCTTTTTCTTCGGGTAACGCAGAGGATATGATGACTAGTAAGGTTTCATTCGGGCCAAGGAACACGTACTTCAAGTGGTTTGGTAGAGTTTTTAGCTCTAGTGTAGGTGGTTGCTTTAGGGAGGGTTTCTGTGTTTTTCTTTCTTCATCCAAATTCAACATTTCTTCATTGTTCACTATCTCTATTATTACATGGCAGGTTTCTAAGGATGTTATCGCATCATCTCTTTCTTCATTTTCTTCCTCGGACTCCCAATCTTCAATGCAAGTGTGTTCATCATCAGAATCTGATAAGCCTTCTTCTTCTGGGAACTTCATTGCCTTGATAATATTAAACCTGAGCTTCTTTCCATTGATGCTCATTGTGATTTCTCCCTTGTGCACATTTATTTGAGCACGATCTGTAGACAAGAATGGTCGTCCCAATATGATTGGCACATCTTTTTCCGCCTCATAATCTAGGATAATGAAGTCTGCTAGAATGAATTTGTCTATTGTGACCAAGACATCCTTTAACTTTCCTTCGGGGTGTACCAGGGACCTATCTGCAAGTGGGAGAGTCACCGTTGAGGGTGTTAGCTATCCTACATTGAATTGTTTGAATATTGAAAGGGGCATTAAGTTTATGATTGCCCCAAGATCACATAATGCTTGACCAATGTAGATCCCTCCTATTGAGTAGGGTATTGTGAAACTGTCTGGGTTGCGCATCTTTGGTGGGATTATAGTATTTGATTCTTGTGTTAATACCACCGTGGCAAATTTTCCTATGCTTCTCTTCTTTGAAACAATGTCCTTCAAAAACTTTGCATACACCGGCATTGCTCTATCGCTTCTATAAATGGAATATTGATGTGTAGTTATTTCAATATTTCCAGGGAGCGGTGATACTGACCTTCATCATTTTGTTCTTTTTCAGTCTTTGAGGAAATGAAGGTAGCTGTACTTTCACTGTTCCATGGTCTGGAGGCTTAGAGGTGATCACATCTTCAGATTCCATAGTCTCGGACTTTATTGACTCATTTTGCGACAATGGTTTCTTTGATTCAATCGCATGTTGCTCCTTTGAATCGGTCTTGCTAAGCTCTTTCCTGACTTCTACCATCGCCTTTCCACTTCTTAGGGTGACTGCTTGGCAGTGTTCTTGTCTTGTATTCCCTAGATTGCGTAGATGCTCGGTTGAGTTGGGTATGATAATGGGCATAAATGCATGTTATTACAGTGCTAAGTTATTAAACAATGCAGGTTTGCGTTGATAAAATATATAAGATTGCGTCCAAAAAGCATTAACTTTGTAACATTGCGGTCTCATGCGTTCATCGCATAAAACCAGTTAACTTTTGTATTTTTGTGCAGAATATGCGTTGACGCAAAGCGTAAAATACAATCACAAGAAAGCAACGGTCGAGCGCAGGGTTATCGCAAGGCTTTGCTGTGATTTGTGTTCGCAAACATCTGCTCAAGAAGGATTGCCACATAGAGCCACCGCAACTTGGTGGGTGCATTTGGGTGAAAAGCATAACAAATCACAATGGGACAGAAAGCTGATGACAGTCGAGTCCAAATTAAGTTGACAAGCCGCTAACGAACTACTGTAGCAAGTACACTCAACTTTTCGGTGACAAATATTCGGCGCATCAGACAGAGAATTAATGCCATCCCATCAATGCAATCATAAGAAAGAAGACGCCTTTCACCCCGAAGTTCTATAAATACCCAAGACAACCTTCAGCAAAGAAGTTCGGAGAGTTAGAGAATTTTCCCTTAGATAGAATAGCCTTGTTCATATTTTCCCTTTTTATTTAGAAGGCGGAGTGAGAGAAGAGAAGTGACGCTGGAAGATCGCTCTGGTCAGCTCGAGAGAGAACCTAGAGGTGTGAAAAGCAGAGAGAGGGCCGACTCTCGCGAGAGCGAGACTATCTTTTGAAAAGAGTAGAAAAGACAGTGTAAAAGTCTTGGGAAGCAAGACATTGCTACCGGGCTCTTTATTCTCTTCTTGCATTGTTATTTTGTATTTCAACTTGTTATCTATAAAATGGAACTTGGTATTCTATATCTGTTCACTATTTTAAAAGCGTGCATGAGTAGCTAACTTTATCGAATGGGTTGAGAAGAACTAAGCTAACATGACCTAGGATCTTCATCGCATGCGATTATTTTGTCTTATGTTGCGCCCAACACCCCTTTAGAGCCACTCAAGAGAGAGTCTAAAGAAAGAACCTAAGACTTGAGAAAGCTAGGTTAGTATCTAGACTCGAGAGAGCGAGATTAGATCTGCATAAGCAAGAGATAGGGACTTAGAGATAAGCTCTGTTTGCCAACATGCATCGTATGCACCCTAGAGATAGGTTATGATATTATGTGGTCGCCTTATTTGTGTGTGTGTCATGTTGTCATCGCATAAATAAGAATAGAGGTTTATGTGTAGGTCCTATAGACTCATCGCATATATCGCATGCGTTCTAGTACTAGAAGCTCTAGCATTTGCGTTGAGAGATCATTTGCTATTGTATGTGTGTTGCATGATCGCATAACATGAACGCATCATAGGAAGTGTTAGTTGAACCCCTTCTCAACCCGTTCTCCACATATTCATCGCATCTTCTGTATTATCAACTCTTTTCGTAACTCCGCCACATACATTTATTGTGTACCACAAACAACAACTCAAAACAAATATTTGATTTATTGGTTACTACAAAGTCTTCTTGAAAATTATCACCGCATACCATTTTCCTTAGTCCCTGAGTTCGACCCTGGATTTTCCAGGAAACTCAGTAGGGTTTACACTTGGATTCTGCTGAGAAAACTTGTTGCTCAACGCATTTCCATCACCATATTTCATTCCATAATTTCACCTCATAAAATAACACTAGCAATGTCCCTTGAGGTTTGTTCTTTAGCTTTCCTACAATTTATCCTATTTGAATTTCCAAATTGCGGCTGGATGTAGCTTGGTTTTGGAGGACTTTTCATTCTTCTCAATGTATTGCTTTAACAAGTTCTCTAGGGATGATGATGGTGGTGTTTGAGAGCTGCTAGCGTGCTGTTGGTTGTTCTTCCAAGAGAAATTAGGGTGATTTCGCCACCCCGAGTTGTAGGTTTTTGAAAAAGGATTGTTTTTGACAAAGTAGATTGATTGAGGATTTCGTGGACATTCCTCAACTGAATGCGATTCTTCACATGTAACACAGCTGGTGCTTGTTTTCTCTATCGCATTGACCTGTCCACTTCGAGTTCTAGAATTGTTTATTGCGATGCCCTGCAACAAATTGATCATCGCATTCATCTGATTTTGCAATGATGTAATGGCACCATTACTTGCATTACCTTCTCTGGGTTTTGCTTTAGATCGCTTTCTTGCCAATCTTCGTTGTTTTTCGAGATGCGATAAAGAATGTTCTTTGCCTCATCATATATTTGTCCAGTAGACCTCCTGCTGTTGCCACATTGGAAGCTATCTGCGATGCACATTGATAGAAAATCTCCATTTGGAGACAATCAGGCAATCCATTGTGTGGGCAGTCGCGTACTAGTCTCTTGAATCTCGCTCATGCGTCATTGAGCTATTCATCTTTTTCTTGTTCAAAATCGGTGATCAACTTCCTCATTCTGGCATTCTCTATGGGAGGGAAGTACTTCTTTATAAAATTTTCGACAACTTGCTGCCATGAAGTTATCTCTCCTGGTTCGAGAGAGTATGCCCATTTTCTTGCTTTATCGCATAGTGAAAATGGAAATAAAGTGAGTCGAACCTCTTCTGGAGAAATATTCGGTAACACGAAAGTGTTACAAATTTCAATGAAGCTTCGTAGATGGGCGTGTGGATCTTCACCATGCCATCCTCCAAACTGTCTGCTGTTTGTATCATTTGTAACATTACTGGCTTCATCTCGAACCTTGATCCATCCAATGCTGGTCTCATGATACCTGGGGAGAAATCATACAAGTTTGGTGACGTATAGTCCCAGATGGGTCTATTTCGATCATTTTCCAGTAGGATAGGATTTGCCATTATGTTGTTTTCATTTGCTAATCATTCTTCAAGTTGTTCAGCCATTATGTGAACTCTTCATTGTTGTTTACGTCTGTTTTTCTATCTTCTGCGAAAGGTTCTTTCGATCTCTGGGTCGTAGTTGGGATCAGGAGTATGTCCTTCGTTCATACGATGCTTGCTTCTTCCTTTACAGATGGAATGGCAATGCGACAAAGGTTGAAAGCTGCAAAGATCAAAGAGGTTTAATGTTAGCGCAATCTATACCGTAGTCCCCAACAACGACACCAAAATCTTGATGCATTGGTTTATCGTGCGATGATGTGTGTATGCGATGATCATACAAGTTTTCCTAAAAAATCCCAAGTATAAGCCTTCTTAGGTTCCTGGTAAGTCTAGGGGTCGAACACAGGAACTATTAAATAGATATGCGATGGACTATCTGATTCTATTGTGGTGGTGATAAAAAAAAGTAGATGGTGTTTTGATTTAGACTTTCCTATGTGATGGAGTTGAATGCAGAGTGATGAAAGCGTAGAGTTATAATAAGTATGCGATGAAGGGGTTGAGAAGGGACTTAGCTAACATTTCTCAAGATTATGTACAAGTCACGCGATCATGCTATACACAAATATTAGTACTACACTTCTTAATGCATAATGGCACATTTCCTATTTCTAGGATGCATGCGATGTGTATGAAAAGCAGTAGATAGAACTTATTTCTAAGTGTTTACTCTTGCTTATGTGATCTTAATCCAACTCTCTCAAGCCTAGATTCTATCTTTAGACTACTTTCTCAAGTACTTCCAAATGATGAATGATACATACATAAGACAAGATGATTGCATAAAATGCATAGCTTAGGTCATGCTAGCTAAGTACTTCTCAACCCATTCACAAATTTAGTTACTCATGCATGGTGTGGAGAGACTGAACATAAATTGAAATGAAGTTTCCATTTTCTACAAATAAAGTGTGGAGTACAAAATAACAAATGGATTGAGAAACAACAAGCCAGGTAAGCAATGTCTTGCTTTCCACGGCCTTTTACACTGCTCTTTATCATTTCAACTTTGTTCTAGTTGCAGATTCTTGCTCTCGCAAGGGTTGGACTTCTCTCCTTTGTATTGTTTTCCGATAGTCTCTCGATCTGTCAGAGAGCGATTTCTCTTGGCTTTGCCTCGACTCCTTGTTCTCTCTCCGTCTCTGTATGTATATGTATCTCCCTTTCTCTGGTAGCATTAGGTATTTATAGATTTCAAGATGAAGCAGCTTTTCTTACTAATGATTGCAACGATGGGCGGTATAAATTTTCCTACTCTGTTGCATCGTCTAAAAGTCACCGAAAGTTCAATGTACTTGCAACGGTATGGTTTTTAACAGCTTGTCAACTGAATTCGAAATTGACCGTTATTAGCTTTATATCCCATCATGGTTTATTATGCTATCGCCTTGATGCGAGGTCTTTATGCGATCACTTTTTGAGAAACTTCTCACGATCGCATTGTGCCCTTGGATCGCAATTTCATATGTGCCATCACATTGTACCTGCATAGAATAAGTAAATTAACTGCTTTTATGCGATGAGCATTAGCGATCGTAATTCCTTTTAGTCTGGCGCTTTCAAATATAATATTGCCTATTTTACCATCGCTTTCTCCCATTGTTTTACTAATTAGAGCTATAATAACTTGTAAATCTACCAGTTATCAGTTATGCATTTATAATCATGCATCATTTTATATTATAAGGGTTATAATATTAGAATATGCATGATTTAAATTATATAGAATGCTTCTGCATCATATAGTATAACTGTTATGTTATATAAATATATGCATTAATAACATATACATGCATCATATATATTATTAGTGTTATAATATAAAGTATGAATGTATAATTTCTTTAAAGAATGTTATTAATGTCCTTCATTACTTTATATACGTAAATGTTAATATATATATATATATACTATTAATGAAATTGAGATTGTATGAAGTATGACATTACCTTAGGTTAATTTATAATTGTTATGATTAACTAATGTATGTCAAGCATGCAATGAATGATTTTTAATTGTTTCATTTATTTATAATTGTTATAATTAAATGAAATTAGAATGAAAATCAATAATAAAGACTTGCATGCAAGCCTTAGGTTATAATCATTTTTTTAGAATGTTTTAAAATATGATTGAGATAGACCTAAGATCACATTTCTAATGAGATTAGAAATCTTAGTTTAATCTTTTAATCGGTTTAATGGGATTAAATTGATTTCTTAATAAAAGATTAAAAATGTAGAAAATATATCTATAAGGGACATTTTGTCTAAGGTGGGTTTTGTCTAGGCTGGGGTACTTAAGATGACAGAAACGTTGCATCCCTACCTGGGAACCTACTTGGAAAAGTGAATTAGATAGATTTGATACATGCATGCAAGTTTGATTCAGGATTATTAAAGAGTTTAATAATACTTCAATCAAAATTGCTTAATCATCAAAGACAAGTGTTGTTTTTTAGCATATTAAACTTTGACTTAGTTAAAATCATTATCCGGGTTTCTTCTAAGTTAATTAACCCTAGTTAAAACACTCAGTGGGAGGAAAATGGGGTATATGATACTTCAGTTTTCCTCTACACGTTTCTCCCTGAAAATTCACACCGTGAAATCTACACTTGGCCTTGAGGCACCATGAGTGTCCCCCTAAAGGATGACATTTGGGTAGGTCAATATAAAAGTGAATGGAGAGAGTGTTTATAGTAAGTGGGAGAGGGACGTGTGACAGCATATCCCTCGGTCTCTCTCATTAGGTCGAACTAAAGTTTCATGCATTGCTTTGTGGCACCGTGGGTGTCCCTCTAAAGGATGGCAGTTTTGCATGACGCTTTATTTAATCTCCAGAAATGGCTAGGATTGCTTTAATTTCATGTCCCAATTGGTTTTTCCCTATGGTTGGCTCATTGTGGTGGAACTCTATGACCTAAAAGGAGGGATTACACTTACAAGAATTGTTAAGCTATTTTAACGTATTCTGGACTGAACAATGGTGACTAATAGTGACAATAAAAAGGAATTGTTATGTCTATTGGTTGAGAATGTCTTATTTTAGTGAAGGGATGCTTGATCATCATATGGTGACTTTTCTCCTACCTCACTGAAACACCATTGCAAAATTAGATGTCACTTAGGGTACATTAGAATTTTGGTAAAATCGATTGGTTGTTTAAATGATTAATGAAAAATAAACTAATTTGAAAATAGTTTGTCATTTTCAGCAATTTATATAATGGATACCACTACTCTAAACTTGCTCGTCGCCCCTAAGTTAACTGCGAAAATTATGCTACTTGGAAAACCACGATCAACACAATTTTAATAATAGATGATCTTGGTTTTTTCATAATGGAGGATTGTCCTCCCATTCCTGCTCAAAATGCTCCTCGAAACGTTCGAGAGGCATATGAGCGTTGGACAAGGGCAAACGAAAAGGCCTGAGCGTATATCTTGGCTAGTCTTACTGAAGTTCTAGCCAAGAAGCATGAGCCCATGCTCATAGCCTGTGAGATCATAGAGTCCTTGAGAGGAATATTCGGACAACAGTCCAAGCAACTGAGGCACGATGCTCTTAAAGAAATCTTCAATGCTCATATGCAAGAAGGGGCATCTGTTCGAGAACATGTTCTCAACATGATAGTCCACTTCAACTTGGTGGAGATGAACGAGTCTACCATCGATGAAGCCAGTCAGGTTAGCTTCATATTGGAATCTTTACCTGAAAGTTTCCTTCATTTTCGTAGTAATGCTGTTATGAACAGGATTGACTACAACCTAACCACTCTGCTCAACGAGCTGCAGACTTTTCAGTCCCTGCATAAAAACAAGGACAAGAAAGGTGAGGCAAATGTTGCTTCATCTTTTAAGAAATTGCACAAAGGTTCGACCTTTGGAACTAAGTCTTTACCTTTTTCCTCCAACACCAAAAAGTGGAAGAAGAAGAATGGTGGAAAGAGGAAAGCTAACCCTATAGTTGCTGCTCAAAGGGGCAAAAACCTGATTAAGGCTGCAAAGGGAATTTGTTTCTATTGCAACCAAGATGGGCATTGGAAGAGGAACTGCCCCAAATAAGGTAAATTTGATTTACTTGTTTTGGAAACTTGCTTAGTGGAGAATGATGTTTCTTCTTGGATTATTGACTCTGGGGCCACTAATTACGTTTGTTCTTCATTTCAGGGAATTAGTTCCTGTCGGTAACTAGAAGCTGGTGAAATGATGATGCAGGTTGGAACTTAGCACGTCATCTCGGTTGTGACAGTGGGAGGAAACTGGTTGACTTTATAGAATGTCTTGTATTAGATAATGTTTATGTGGTTCCTGATTTGTATAGTAACCTTATTTTTGTAAAGTGCTTGTTAGAACAATCCTATGCAATCAACTTTTTTTTGTTAATAAAGTGTTTATTTCCAAAAATGGCGTTGATATTTGTTCTACAAAACTGGAAAATGACCTTTATGTACTAAAACCATTAGCTACTAAGGCCCTCAATAATGTTGAAATGTTTAAAACTGCAGTAACTCAAAATAAAAGACTTAAAATTTCTCCAAAAGAAAATGCCTAACTTTGGAACCTAAGATTAGGTCACATAAATCTCAATAGGATTGAGAGGTTAGTAAAGAACGGACTTCTAAATGAGTTAGAAGAAAATTCTTTGCCAGTATGTGAGTCATGCCTTGAAGGCAAAATGATAAAAAGGCCTTTTACTAGAAAAGGTCATAGGGCCAAAGTACCTCTTGAGCTCGTACATTCAGACCTTTGTGGTTCGATAAATGTCAAGGCTAGAGGGGGTTATGAATATTTTATCACTTTTACTGATGATTATTCCAAATATGGGTACGTTTACTTAATGCAACATAAGTCTGAGTCTTTTGAAAAGTTCAAAGAATTCAAGGTTGAATTTGAAAATGCATTAAACAAAATGATTAAAACATTTCGATTTGATCGAGGTGGAGAGCTTATGGATCTATCTTTCCAGAACTATTTGATAGAACATGGAATAGTTTCCCAACTCTAAGCACCTAGTACACCTCAGTAGAATGGTGTATTAGAAAGGAGAAATCGAACCTTGTTGGACATGGTTCGGTTTATTATGAGTTATGCTTCCTGACTCGTCTTGGGTTTATGCAGTAGAGACTGCAGTGTATATAATGAACTACGTTCAATCCAATAGTGTTTTTAGAACACCTTTGGATTTATGGAATGGTTGTAAAGTTAGTTTACGTCATTTCAGAATCTGGGGTTGTCTAGCACACGTGCTTGAGGCTAATCCTAAGAAATTGGAACCAAGTTCAAGATTATGCCTATTTGTAGGCTACCCCAAAGGAACGAGAGGTGGTCTTTTCTTTGATCCAAAAGAGAACAAGGCGTTTGTATCGACAAACACTACTTTTTTGGAAGAAAACCAGATAAGGGATCACAAGCCATTCAACAAAATCGTGTTGAATCAAATTTTCCAAGAAACTACTGAATCATCAACAAGAGTTTTTGAATAACCCATTACCTCAACAAGAGTTGTTGAAGTAAGATCCTTTAGTTGGTCAAATTCATCTCAAGTGTTGAGGGAACCTCGACGTAGTGGGAGGTGCGACACCCTCTGTTCTCTAAATGGGTTTAATAGAAATCGTGGCTATGGTAGCTGATAGTGAAGTTAAGGATCCATTGTCTTACAAAAAGGAAATGGAGGATGTTGACAGAGATGATTGGATCAAAGTGATGGATCTCGAAATGGAGTCTATGTACTTTAATTTAGCATGGGATCTTGTAAATCAACCTGAGGGTTAAACCTATAGGATGCAAATGGATCTATAAGAGGAAACGAGGTGCTAATAGGAAGGTACAAACTTTTAAGGCTAGATTAGTGGCGAAGGGTTATTGTCACATCCCTCCCGGTTTACCTTCTAAAATCGATAGGGGACATGACAACAACAATTATCGACCTACTTCCCAGCATTTACTGCCTAACTTAAGTGAAACCTGCTTTAGACCTCATTATGCAAAAACGACTTACCAGTAAATAAACTATGACTTTAACCAGCATAAAAACAATTACAATTCCATAACGACAACTATATGTCCAACAAAAAGCATAAGATTGAACATGGGTCCCAAAATAAGTTTCACAAGTCTCAGACTCCTCTCAAAATATGTGTACATCAAAACAAGCTTAACCTAAGCTTCTTCCTTCGATAATCGAGCTTTGAGTTACAAGCTGCAGTGAGTTCAAACACGAGGAAACTGACCGCTACCTGGGAAAAAGGAAAACATTTGAAAACAGTGAGCTGGTTGCCCAATGAGTAACTCATAGAAATATATTTCTTCTCAAGCCTTTCATATGCATTAATGTAAATAAATAAACATGCTGGAAATAATCTCAAGCAACTTACATAGTATCATAAATTAATCATAGCGTCATAATCAATCATATTGTCAAACCTTAGTTGAGAACGAGCATTCATAGCACGAGCTCCCAATGTCCATTCATGGCCATGAGACCCATACTTCGGTCCCATTATAAAGGCTATAGATAGAAGATCCATACTTCGGCCTCTCATAAAGAACTACCTACATGCACGTGGAGTATATTAAGTACTGTCAACACCTTAGGTACTTCCTCGGATACCTTCTATACCTTCGGTATCTGGTTTATTAGAAACGTAATATTCATAGAAAATTTGAGCATCATAAGCTTTAGGCATAGCACTTACCTAGCTTTCGCCATATGAGCATTATTACAATTCAACATGCATGCTTCATAATTATAAACATGTAGTTTGCAATACTCTTTCGTTCAATCTTAACATATGCTAGGATTAGTAAAACTCATTTAAATAACTTAAAACATCATGCTTAAGAAATTCCATGAACCCTTTAAAACATAAGTATAAACTTTAGTTGCTTGGAAAACCCGTGAACGCTAGCATGAAATTCATTTAGTTGCTTGGAAAACCCATGAACGCTAACATGAAGCCCTTGAAAAGTTCAAGGAGTATAAGGCTGAAGTTGAAAACTTGTTAGGTAAGAAGATAAAAACACTATGATTTGATTGTGGTGGAGAGTATATGAACCTCCAATTCTAGAACTACATGATAGAACATGGAATAATATCCCAACTTTCGGCCCCAGGTATACCTCAGCAGAATGGTGTATCAGAAAGGAGAAACAGAACCTTGTTGGACATGGTTCGGTCTATGATGATTTATGCTCATCTTCCAAACTCGTTTGGGGTTTTGCAGTAGAGACTGCATGTTACATTCTGAACAACGTTCCCTCGAAAAATGTTTATAAAACACCTTTTTAGTTGTGGAGAGGCCGTGAAGGTAGTTTATGCCACTTCAAGATTTGGCGTTGTCTGGCCCACGTGCTTGTGACTACCCCGAAGAAGTTGGAACTAATGGGGTTGATGCCCTAAAGTCTCATGTCCTTTAGTTTGTAAACAGTATGTACGAACGCTTGTGTTGTTAATATATGATATTTACTTCACATCTTGTATTTTTGCTCAGTTACTTGTTTTATTTGCTTTACCACGAACCAATAAACATAAAATCCCTGGTTATCTGTATGTGACTCAAACATGTATGTAGTGACATACAAGTGGATCATGTCTTGAGTGATAACCAAAATCGTCTGTAGTATATGGATATAGGAGGAAAACCTTATCTTGGTAATGCTACGGATGCAGCCCGGTTTGTGGAATGGTCACAAGTGTTGTGACTTTCACAGATGGTCTGATCCTGATCATTCGTGTTGGTGACCACGAAGTGTTAACGTCTTGTTATATAGCACCATTCATGACAGAGGCTTCACTTCACTAGGATGACCATAGGTAACATGACCTCAATCCTGAGTGAGTTGGGAACTCCTACCATTGAGGGCGGTCCTTTGATTTGTATGGGTACGAGTGGCAAGATCGTTGATTCAAACCTACCATTTTGGGGATTCGTCTGATTTGAGAGCTGGGAACTCAGCTACACAAGATGGAATTTACTCCTTCCCCAAGGAAAGGGTAAGTAGATAGATAGCTCCCTTAAGGGCTGATTTCGGGGCTTGAACGATATGGCACCACACACCTTCTCTTGGCCCGAGAGGTGTTCACACATAGTAGGACTATGTTGTATTGTTCATTAGAGGAATCAGTGGTACTTAAGGAGTGAGATATAACTACAGAGGAAAAACGGTAATTTGGCCTAGTTATACTTACGAGCATCTTTGAAGGGTCATCGTACTCATGATTGGTTATATCCGATGGACACAGAAATATATCTGTGGTGAAAAGAGTTCAGGTGTTGGTCTTTAATGGAATGCCTGACAGTTAACGGATGGTGGATCTTGTGGCTAAAGAGTTTAGTCAGCTATTCACGGACCATTGAAGCTTCGAGCCACAGGTCCATTAGGTCCCCTGGGTAGCTTGGATAAAGTTAAGAACCAGTATTTGGGTTAATTTGAAATGTTCAAATTGACAAGAGGAAGTTCGATTATATATGATATAATTGGACTGGTTAATTATATATGATATAATTGGTTGAATGTATGAGATACATTATTTTGGAGGAAATTAGATATATATAGGATTTATATCAAGTAGAGGAGAAAATACTATAGTCGATATGTGATATCAAACTATAGGATAAAAATATGATATGATTATATTTATTAATTAATTAGTTGATTAATTATATGGTAATTAATCCAAATTTCACGTTTGGACGTGGGTTAGTGGGTAGCATCGGTTAATGTAACTGATGAATTAAAATGAAAAAGGTTTTCATTTTGATCGCTCGCCGTTCAATTGCTCGAAGAAAAAAGTGAGAGTACGCATTGGTCGAAAGCAAAACGATCGCTTAAGCATTTCGAGAGACTATACGATAGCTCTTCGCGCCTAAAAGATCGCAAGCTATTTCCTACACGATCGGATAGCTTCTCTAAATGATCGTATAGTATGATGATTTAGCTAAATGATCGTATATCTTTACCTAAATGATCGTTTAGTAAATCCTACATGATCGTGTAGCTCCTCCTAAACGATAAGCATTTCTGCTATGTGATAGTGGCTTTTTCCCTCCCATTTGCTTATGGCCTACACGATTTGTGTTTCCTCCTTCCTCTGCCAAATTTACGAAAGCCCAACCTTTGGGTTTTCACTCCGAGAATACCGAGGCACTTTAGTGGTGGTGTCATCCCCGCTGTGATCGTGTTTTTGTGGTTGTTCATGCTGCTGCAGTCAACGCTTCCACTGGGCATTGGTAGATCGAGTGGAGGTTTTCCACTGCGTTGAAGTTCCGAAGTGTGGAGATGGTCTTCAACTGGTATGGAACTCTTTCCCTTGTTATTGTTGTTCGTAGCATGCCATTAATTAGTCTTTATTTGCATAACTGTATGTGTTTAATGTATATTGTTGTATTTCGGTCAATGTGAGATCGGAGCGATCCGAACGCGCTCATCGATCTCTTAGATATGAGATCCTTCAATTGGTATCTGAGCCAGGTTCTGATACTCTTATTTCATCTATTGCAATGAAATGACTTTTACATTCATGGTGGGTGCATTTCTACTATGTATAATTGTTAAATCTGCTGTGGATGTGTCGGATTAATGGATGTTTTCGGGATGATTAGCCTCAGTTTGATTTAGATCTTTTTACATTTACGATTATTTGTAAAGGCCCTTGCACTTTTGGACAGTAATAATCGTTATCGAGTCTGTATTCAAAGTTTGTTTGAAGTTTGAGTCATTCATCGAAGAAGCAGATCTATGAAAATGTTGCATAAAAGTGGTACGTGATCTGGGCAAGTGTTGCGGCTCTTCGAAGAAGGAGGCGATCTGGGGTTGATCGCATCGTGTAGAAGATGTTCTACCGATTGCTATTGATCGCATCGTAAAGATGAAGGAGTACGCGATCGCTGATGAACGCATCAGTTACATGATGGGGTATGTGATCAAGAGTTGATCGTATTGTGTTGATGATCGGGTAGGCGATCGCTGAGTATCGTTTAATGTACACGCGAGCTAGATGATCGTTTAGGTCAAAAAGTTTCATTGCTTAGTAACTGACTA
The DNA here is from genome assembly GCF_009727055.1 of Benincasa hispida. Classification (NCBI taxonomy): domain Eukaryota; kingdom Viridiplantae; phylum Streptophyta; class Magnoliopsida; order Cucurbitales; family Cucurbitaceae; genus Benincasa; species Benincasa hispida. Next base: position 37,661,190 of record NC_052353.1, read on the forward strand.
AACGATCGCTTAGCATCGCATGGTAAATCGTTTACCTGGTTTCACGCATTGTGTAGACAATGAGATGCTCGCGTATCGTTTAAAGCTCGCGTGCTAGACGATCATTTATGTCAGCAAGCTTCATCGCTTAGTAACTGAGTAAACGATCGCTTAGTAACGTGAGGTAAATCGTTTACCTGTCGTCGCGCTACATGATCACATTGACGATCAGACTTCGCAGCCTCGCCGTCGTCTACGCGATCATTTACTTATGCTTCTATCGTTTAGTGCGTGCTGAACGATCGTCTACCTACTGGAGTTTGCTACACGATGAAGACCTCCTGGCGGTTCCAGACCCAGTTCGCTTGTGAACCGGTTTGCTCGATGGAAAATGTAATAGATAGGGTTTTTTTTTTTTCATTCTGGTTTATTAAATGCGATGTATGTTTTTATATGTCATATGGTATGCACATATAGTAAATCCCACCTTAGGTTATGCAATAGTCATGCATCATCTCTTTATTTTAATTGTTATAATTTAGAGAAACATGACTTTAATTATGTAAAAGCGTGCTCATGCATCATATAATATAAGAATTATATTTATTCATGTATAAAAAGCATTGACATGCATCATCTTTATATTATAAATGTTATAGTATAACAGTGAATGGTAGCATGTTTGCTTGGTTGTTACATGTTATATAAAAGTTATATATATTAATGATCGGACATTGCATGAAGCATGACACATAGGTTACTTTATAAATGTTATAAATGCCTCGTTGTGCACAATGGTTTTAGTTGTTTCTTTTTAAAAGTTAAAGAGAAATTAGAACTAAAAGAAATAAGAAAGACATGCATGCTCACTTAGGTTTAATTCATGGTTTTAAAGTGTTTAAAACTTTGATCACGTAGACCTAAGATCACGGTTCTAATACGATTAGCAAGCCTAAGGCTTTAATCTTTTAATCAGTTTAATAGGATTAAATTGGCTAATAAAAGTTTAAAGTGTAGCAAATTTATCTATAAGGGACCTTTTGTCTAAGGCGGGTTCTGTCTAGGCTGGGTATTTAAGTTGACGGAAACGTAACACCCCTACCTGGAAACTTACCTGGAAAGGTGAATTAGATAGATTTGATGCATGCATACAAATTAACGACAGTCCATTAAAATGATTAAATGTGACTACTTGAACTTGTTGATATTTCATAGACAAATGTTGTTTATGAGCAGAGATTAAAAAGACGACTTAGACTAAAATTTGTAGCCGGATTGTCTAGGTTAATGAACCCGTTGGTATAACATTCAATGGGAGGTACTTGGGGTATAAGATGCTTCACTTAAACCTTTCACGTTTCTCCTAAATAGTCCACACCATGAGATCTACCTTCGGCCTTGCGGCACCTTTGACGTGTCCCCCCAAACGGATGGTGTTTGGTAGGTGAATATCAAGGTGGATGGAGAGATTGTTCATAGTAAGTGGGAGTGGGAAGTGCAACAGCATATCCCTCGGTCTCCCTCGTTAGGTCGAATAACGTTACTGCGCATCGCCTCGAGGAACCCTGGGAGTGTCCCCCTAAAGGATGGCAATTTTATGCGTTTCTTTATTTGATCTCTTGTAAGAGGATAAGGTAACTTAGTCTCTTGTCCTAATCTTCTTCTTTCCTATGATGGGCTAATTAGGGCAGGACTCTGGCACCGAAAGCGAGGGGTTACACTTATGCGGAATGGTTAAAGGTTAACGATTATGGACCGAAAAATGGTAGTTATTAGGTTTAGTTCCAAGAGTTGGTTCTGCCTAATGGTTGAGAATGTCTCATCCCAGCAAAGGGGCAACTGATCATCCCACCAGTGGCATTTGTCCTGCCTCACTGGGGCATCATTGCAAAATAGAAATCTATAACTTAGGGTACTTGAAACTGTTTTGCAAAACTGATTGGTTTAAAAGTGGTTTAGCAAAATCTAATAAAGTTTTGTTCGTATTTTCAGCAACATTTTCAAAATGGCAATAGCCATGTTAGCATTACTAAGCACCGAAAAGCTTACTGGCGATAATTTTGCAACATGGAAACACATGATCACGACGATCCTGATCATTGAGGATCTCATTCGCTCTCACGAAGGCTTGTCCTCCTATTCCAACTCTGAATGTCGCTCGAAATGTTCGGGAGGCATATGAGCAATGGACAAGGGCGAATGAGAAGGACCGAGCCTACATCTTGACAAGTCTTTCTGAAGTCTTCGCCAAAAAACATGAGCCTATGGTCTCAGCGCGTGAGATCATGGAGTTCTTGTGGGGATGTTTGGACAACCGTCTGAACAATTTATGCATGAGGCTCTTAAATACATATTTAAATCCAAAATGGAAGAAGGCACCTCTATTAGTGAACATGTGCTAAACATGATTGTCCACTTTAATGTGGCGGAGTTGAATGGGTCTACCATCGATGAAGGTAGCTAGGTTAGCATAATCCTGCATTCTTAGCCGGAGAGCTTCCTGCACTTTTTTAGCAATGTGATTCTTAACAAAGTGAAATATAACCATACAACTCTCTTCAACGAGTAACAGATATACCAATCTTTACTGAAAAGTAAGGAGAGGCAAAAGGGTGAGGCAAATCTTGCTTCATCCTCTAAGACGTTCCATAGAGGTTCAACTTTAGGAACGAAGTCTGCACTTTCTCCTTCTAACTCTACAAGGGGGAAAAAGAAGAAGGGTGGTAAGGGAAAAGGGATGACACCTGCTAACCCACCACCTATAGCCCCAAGTAGGCGTCCACAAGTTGCTAAGGGAAAATGTTTCCATTGCAACCAAGATGGACAGTGGGGGAGGAACTGTCCTCGATATCTGAAAGAGAAGAAAGTAGCCAAGGCTAAGGCCAAGACCGATAAAGGTAAAGGTGAAACTTGTTTAGTGGAGAATGATGATTCGACTTAAATAATTGATTCAAGCTCCACTAACCATGTTTGTTCTTCTTTTTAGGGGATTAGATCTTGGCGACAGTTGGAGGCTGGTGAGATGACGATGCGAGTAGGCACCGGGCACGTCGTCTCCGCTGTGGTAGTGAAGGACTCCATTTAGCTTTACAGAATAGGTTTCTTGTTTTAAATAAGTATATATTGTTCCTGAACTAAAGAGGAACCTAATTTCTGTAAAGTGTTTATTGCAATGTAAATATACTATCTCGTTTAATGTGAATAAAGCGTTTATTCATAAAGATGGTATTTTTATTTGCACAACAAATTTGGAATCGAATTTATATGTGCTAAGGCCGTTAGCCATTAATTCCCTCCATAATAATGAATTATTCAGAACTGCCATAACTCAATCAAAATGTCGATGAATTTCTCCAAAAGAAAATGTCCAACTTTGGCATATACGTTTAGGGCACATCAATCTCAATAGGATTGAGAGATTTGTGAAAAATAGACTTCTAAGTGAGTTATAAGAAAATTCTTTACTAGTGTGTGAATCTTGCCTTGAGGGTAAGATGATTAAACAACCTTTTACTGGAAAAGGTTATAGAGCCAAGGAGCCTTTTGAGTTAGTACATTCTCACCTCTGTGGTCCTATGAATGTGCGAGCCCAAGGTGGCTATGAGTATTTTATCAGTTTCATGATGATTACTTCAGGTACGGGTATGTTTATCTTATGCAACAGAATTCTGAATCTTTTGAAAAGTTCAAAGAGTTCAAGGCTGAAGTTGAAAATGCATTAGATAGATAGATTAAAACACTTCGATCGAATCGAGGTGGAGAGTTTTTGGACTCAACATTCCAGGACTATTTGATAGAATATAGAATCGTTTCCCAACTATCAGTGTCGGGTACACCTCAGCAGAATGGTGTAGCGAAGAGGAGAAATAGGATCTTGTTAGACATGGTTCGCTCAATGATGAGTTACACTTCCTTACTGGACTCGTTTTGGGGTTTCGCAGTGGAAACTGGGTCTCACGAAAATCCTTGCTATGCGTAGCAGATGGCGATGTTGAGGATCCATTGTCTTATAAGAAGGCAATGGAGGATATTGAACTGGATGGCAA
>NC_052353.1:37667919-37677351 GCF_009727055.1 Benincasa hispida
ACGTTGATGAACCTTGTGTTTACAAGAAGATCATCAATGCTTCAGTAGTCTTCTTAGTGTTGTACGTAGACGTTATTCAACTCATTGGGAATGATGTAGGCCTACTGACTGCAACTAAGAACTGGCTAATGACCCAATTCCAAATGAAAGATTTAGGAGAGGCTCAATTTGTTCTAGGTATACAAATCTTTCGGGATCTTAAGAACAAAAAGCTAGCATTGTCTCAGGCATCGTACATTGACAAGATGTTGCTCAAGTACTCGAAGCAAGACTCCAGGAGGGGCTTCTTGCCGTTCAGGCATGGAGTCACTTTGTCTAGGGACATGTGTCCTAAGACGCCTAGCAGTGTATTGTATAAAATAATTGGAAAAATAAGTGTAATTATGAATGGTGCATTGATGCATTTATGATGTGTTAGTAACGCGTTGATGTGTTAGTGATGTGCAATAGGATGCATGACACTCCTCTATTGACGTTCAAGTTTTCCTAAATCAGATCCAAGTATAGATCCAATTTAGGTTCCTGGTAAGTCTAGGGTCAAACTCAGGGATTCAGATTAAAGCTAACGCAGATCTTGCATTATAACTGTTGTAGGGATATCCTACGTGTATGGAGAAATGAGTTATTTATACTAAGCTGTTGTGTGTGTGTGCAAGAAGATACAATAGAGTCGAGTAGAGAATGATGGGTCCTATGAAAATGGAGTATAATGCAAGTGATATGCGTCGATCTAAGTTGGATATACACGAACAAGAATATAATGTGAATGAGATGACTTGTTTATCTCCATTTATGCGTTAGACTCTATTCGACACTTCTCAATGCAAATATCATACAATACCTTTCTCTAGGATGTATGCGTCAAACACAGGATGCAATAAAACACCAGTGCGTCTATCTCTAGATATACTAGGCGTTTTAACTTGGTGCCGGTTTACTTATTCTCTCGAATAGTTTAAGTTAAAGATGCTTTTACCAATTGATTTAGTTGGCTTAAGTGTTTGAAATGGAATTTTGCATGAAGTATAGATGCATCCAACATAAACAAGAAATAAACAATGGCAAAGTATGATAGATCAAATATGTGAATTTATAAAGAAACTGATTGTCTTTACACAACCAATACTTAATCAAATGAAAAGATGAAAGTGATAAGTAAGATGAAATGGAAGAAGTCAAGCCGCAGAGTACAATCTCTTATCCTCTTTGGCTCAATTCTAGTTGTGTACAACCACTTGTGGGAGAATTGGAAGAAGTGTCTCTCTCGAGCTCGGCTTCCTCTGCTCCTTGATTGGTGATGATGGTGGTTCTCTTTTCTCTTGTTCTTCTTGGCACCACAGTACAACTCTAAAGATCTAAGATTCTAATCTAAGCTAAAACTGAGATTAAAAATTGAGAGTTGAGAACTTGGTTCGAACTCTTTCATCTGGTGGGATTTCTTCTATTTATAGGCATTGGTCATCTCCAACTTAATGATGGGCAGCATTAAATTCCATACCCTAGTCAGCCGCTTGACACTCAGATGCTTTTCAGATGCCACCTGCTGCAGGTGCCCATGCTTGCAAGTGGTGATTTGACACATACAGCCTGAATCAATGAATCTTCCTTGCGTTGAATCCCTCTGACGCCTGCCCCATGCGTTAGACTTTGACTGCGACACTTTTCTTAATCATGCGTTAGCCTCTTGTTGAAATCTTGCAATATCATGCATTAGTGCCGCAGTGTTTTAGCAATAAACATTCTTTGGGAGTAATTCCATGCGTTTTCTCTAAAAATGATGAGATTTTATCATTAAAGACCCTAATTACTCCAACTTTTGAACCTTAATAACTTGTATTTCTACAAGTTATCACAGAGACTTCACTTCACTAGGATGACCATAGGTAACATGACCTTAATCCTCAGTGAGTTGGGAACTCCTGCCATTGAGGGCGGTTGTTTGATTTGTATGGGTGCAAGTGGCCAGATCGTCTATTTAAACCTACCATTTTGGGGATTCGTCTGATTTGGGAGCTGGGAACTCAGCTACACAAGATGGAATTCACTCCTTCCCCGAGGCAAGGGTAAGTAGATAGATAGCTCCCTTAAGGGTTGGTTTTTGGGCTTGAACGATATGGTGCATCCAACTACGAGTGAGAGCCCTTCACAACTAAACTCATATCTAGCATTCATGCAATTCAAGTTACAACTTCTTTAAACTAGATAGAGGAGTTTTGGGACGCATTGGTCTAGGAGACTTAACTTCATTTTGGCTTGTCCCCACGGGTGTCATGCGAGCATCCAACTACGGCTAAGTGCATGTTCCAATTTTTTAACTCATGCCAATTTGAGGTTTTTCTTTTAGAGTAATGACAAAGGAGTTGTGTTTAACATCTTTCTATTTTGTTTCCTTTATTTTTGATGTACTCGATTAATGCATCTTAACTCGGATTTCCCTCATCCCCAAATTTGGAGATCAGCTAAATCCTCATTGCTAAAACAGAAACAAAATTTCAAAAAGGCTTTGAGAGTTTCGAAAGGAGTTTTGATTTAAAGCTTGAATGCGTTAGAACGAAAACATGGTCTTTTTAGAAAAGTTCAGGCTTTGTTGATTTTTCTAACGCCTACTCTGTACTTATAAATTTCATATTGCTAATATCATTGAGGTAAAACAACGCACAAGACTAGAAAAATAGCTAGAACAAAAAAAGTATACTAAGGACAAACGCAAGGATAAAAAATTGATAGAATTTCATTCATTTTCATTGGATAACTAATGGAATAAACAAAAAAAGCAAACAAATACAAAAGATTAACAAATAAAACAAAGTACAAATAACCAACACCCCAAAGCTTATTGTGTTGGCGTGTCATCCCTGCGTTCTTCTATAGGGTCTTCATCCATGAAGCGCAGAGGGTTCCTAAGGTGAGCAGGTAGCGATGGCAGGGCAAACATTCCGACCAAGACCTGATTAATATATTGTGTTGTGTAGACAAACTAGTCTTGCATTCTTCTTGTTTGCTGCCACAAGTAATCCCTTAGAACCCTAATTTATTGTTGAAGAATTTCAATGGACGCGACCAGTGGTCTGAGTTGATCACTAATGAAAGTTTTCAACTCGTCAATATCAGTACGTTGTTGTGGCGGTGCTGGCTCTTCAATTCTTTCAACTGGGTCTTCAATATTTCCTACATTACTTGACCCTAAACCAGTTGGTTAAAAAATGACTGGAGGAGGTATAAAAGTTGGAATTGGAGTTGGTAAGGGCGAAGGAAGGGGACTAGGGATTTTTTGATCTAAATCTGTAGGCTCATGGTGTGTTGGATCAAGACTCTCTTCTTGCAGGGCCAAAGGTGAGTTTGGGAGAGGGATGTTTAGGTTTGGCCGTGTTTCTTCATCAGTAAATGCATGCTCCACTTCATAATCTTCATTCTCCAAAGCTTCATCGCTGTGTTCAATCACCCGGACGCGTCTTCTTTTGAGGGCACATTTGGAGGGTCGAGGTTTGGCTGCTGCATCTTTGCAAGGTAGGGCAGGCTGGTGCGGCAAACCGCGAAGCAAATGCCTGATCAACTTGATATCCATCAGGCCATCGATTTCCTCATAATCATCGCCAAAGGGATGCCTCCGCGTTCACACAGAGCACAGATCAGCCAAGGGAAATGAAGTTGTCCTCATGGTTTGGCTTTAATGGCTTTAATCTAGTCCCTTATTATCTTCCCTACATCTAGAGGAATGCGCTGCATGATACAGTAAGTGGTCAGGACGCGTTCTCTTGACGATGTCTCATCATGCGTTGTAGGCATGATGCTTTTCTTAATCAAATAATACCACAAGTTCGCGTTTGGCTTCAGATTCCTGGAAGCTAAGATCCTTACTCCATTTCTTGATGTTTGCCATTTGCTTTCAGGTTTGGCCACTACTCTTAACGCATCTTCTACTTGTCTCGGAGTCGGTGTTCCAAAATATAGTTTCCCTCTGCATCTGGATTACTTGTAATATTAAACACTTCATGAATCTTATCAGCTGAGAAGCGCATCAAAATGCCATCAACGAATGTCATACTTCTCTCCATATCAAACGTGTTGATGCATTAGTGATGTGCAACAGGACGCATGACACTCTTCTATTGACGTTCAAGTTTCCTAAATCAGATCCAAGTATAAATCCAACTTAGATTCCTGGTAAGTCCAGGGTCGAACTCAAGGATTCAAATTAAAGCTAACACAGACCTTGCGTTATAACTGTTGTAGGGATATCCTAAGTGTATAGAGAAACGAGTTATTTACACTAAGCAGTTGTGTGTGTGTGCAAGAAGATACAAAAGAGTCGAGTAGAGAATGATGGGTTCTATGAAAATGGAGTTTAATGCAAGTGATATGCGTCGATCTAAGTTGGATATACACGAACAAGAATATGATGTGAATGGATGACTTGTTTATCTCCATTTATGCATTAGACTCGATTCGACACTTCTCAATGCGAATATCATACAATACCTATCTCAAGGATGTATGCGTCAAATATAGGATGCAATAAAACATCAATACGTCTATCTCTAGATATACTAGGCGTTCTAACTTGGTGTCGGTTTACTTATTCTCTCGAATAATTTAAGTTAAAGATGCTTTTACCAATTGATTTAGTTGGCTTAAGCGTTTGAAATGGAATTTTGCATGAAGTATAGATGCATACAACATAAACAAGAAATAAACAATGGCAAAGTATGATAGATCAAATATGTGAATTTATAAAGAAACTGATTGTATTTACAGAACCAATACTTAATAAAATGAAAAGATGACGACGATAAGTAAGATGAAATGGAAGAAGTCATGTCGTTGTTGGATTCTGTCCTAAAACTCGTAGTTTGTAAATTAATAAACATATTCTGTTTTGTTTTTCGATAAGGTTGTTATTGAAATTGTAATCTTGAATCCAATAAACTAAGGTCCTGAGGCTATTTAATGTAGTTTGAACTTTATGTAGTGACAGAAATGTTGATCAAGTTCAATATATAGCCAAAATGGTCTTTAGTATATGAATAAGGTTGGGCGCCTTATTCTAGGGACAATATGGATGCGGCCCACTTTGTAGTTAGTACAAACGATGTGATCCTAAATCGTTCATATAGAGATATGTGAGTGCGGGCATCCTATGCAATGAGTTTTCATAAGACTGAACCATGAAATAGTCACTTTTTACGTTCTAAATGTCGTTTTATGTATAAAACTAACTATTTCGTTAATTGATGACCTAGATAACTTAATCTTAATCCTAAGCTAACTATGAACTCCTGTTCACTTGGAATTATCCTTAGATCTGAATAGGTGAGGGCAACCCATTATCGCTGGCTCAATAAGCCTCCCATTTCAGGGGTAAGATCAGGTGGATAGCTGGGAATATAGGGTGTAAGACGAAATTTACTCCTACTCGTTATAGGGATAGTAGATAGGTTGTTCCCTTTAGTACTAAATCCAGGTCTTGAACAAGGGGCCCCACCCTCTCTTTGGCCCGAGAGGGATTTAGTTTATAGGTTGGACCTTAAACCAATTGTTCATTAGAGGATCAGTGGAACTTAAGGAATAAGATGTAGTCTCGGGGGTAAAATAGTTTTTATGACCCAGCCAAGATTACGAACAACCTGTGAAGGATTACCTTACTAATCATGGTTATATCAAATGGACACAAATATATCTATAATGAGGGGAGTGCAACTACGAGATTATAATGGAATGACCCGTTAGTTAATGAATGTTGATTAGCTCTGTCTAAAGAGTTTAGCCAGCTAATCTCAGATCGTTGGAGCCCATGATCTATAGGTCCATTAGGTTCCTCTACCAGCTCATATGAAATAAACTTAAAACAATATGATAGAATGATTCGAATTGTTCGAATTAGGTGAAGAGAGAGAAACCGACAAGTATATGTGATATAGTTGTCGGGTTTTCAGTTTAGAGATACAGCTTTAATATTTAAATGTGATTTAAATATCAAGAATATGAATACGTTCACATTCGGAAGCTCGAAAATAATGGAAATGGTCAAAGATGTAAAAAGTCAAAGAGTTGACTTTTTGACTTTGAAAAGTCGAACTTTCACTGATCTTATATTCAAATGTGATTTGAATGTCGAGTAAATGAGACTTTTTGACTTTGAAAAGTCGAACTTTCACTGATCTTATATTCAAATGTGATTTGAATGTCGAGTAAATGAATGCGGATTCATGTTCGGGAGATCAAAATTAGTCAACACGGAAAAAATCATAAAAAGTCAAAATATTGACTTTTTTTGTCAAAGTTTGACTTTGACAAAATGACTATTTTGCCCTTTGACTATAGTTAGTGGGAAAATCCAAACTTTTGTTGGATAATTCCACTAACAAAATAGTGGGCTAGGTGTTGGCTTATAGTGGAGATATTAAGCCCACTTAGATAATGGATTTTAGGTGTTGGGTTTTTTTGGATTTGGTTCATACAATTGTTGCTTGGCTTTTTTCTATAAATTGGGCTTTCAATTATGGATGAAAAACTTTTGGCCATTTTTCCAAAATTATTTTCCAAACTTTTGCTTGAAAAATAAAAACCCAAAACCAAAAAATTCCATCCTTTTCCATCTCTTTCTCTCTCTCGTATTCTTCATCCACTAGGTCCCACAACTCGATTCTGAGTCCAGAGGATAGTAGGTCAATTCTAGTGGTGGTCTGGAAGAGTTCGAGTCGAGATTCAGTGAGGAAAAGCGATTTTCAAGAGCTTCAAAGATAAGTTAATTTACTGTTTTTCCTTCAAATTACATGCTAATTTCCTTTTAATTATAAGCAATTAGAGTGTAATTAGGTCCTTTTTCCGTTGCGTATGTCTTGTGTTCCATCATGTGGTATCAGAGCATGCTAGAATTATGCTTAATTGCTTTTGGTGTGTGTTTTTTGTCCTTTCTATTCAAGTGTTGAATGAAATGTGGACTAAAGTGGATTTTTTATGATTTTTGCATTGTTTTTTCTTTAAATTTCTTGTGAAAATTTGCAGTTACTCACATGTTTATGAGCATTAATGTGTGAAAAAGGGTCTGTAAATTTGTTGGAGTAATTAGAGTTGAAATTAGGTTGTAATTTCTTGATTTCGGGAGAGAGGACAGTAGCAAAATTGAAGAAAAATGCATCATAGACCCAAATTCTGCTCTCAGACCCGGGAGACTACTCCTAGACCCGACTTGAGTAGTGATATGACCCAGTTCGGAGAAGCATCGCGCGCACCATTTATCGACAAAGTATCCGGCCCGTTCCCGCGACCCAACCCAGTTCTCCGCCCGAAGCTACCTCGCGTGCGCCGTTTGCCCACGACCCGCGCTTTCCGTCGACCCGACCTGCCCTGTGCCTCCGTTTACTGCGTGAGCCGGTTTGACCGGTTCACCTTGTTTTTGGTAATTTTGGGCCGGTTCGAGTGGTTTCTGAGTGGTTCCAGATGGTTCAAAGTGTTTGAAGCCAGTTTCGGGAAGCTGGTTGCTGATTTATGTAATAAATTAGTTATTTGATTATTTTTAATGTCAAAATCGGTCCACTTTAGTGTTGTTTACCTATTATGCATATGATGTATAATGTTGTATGATTATGTGTGCATATAGTATGCCATATAGTTTTAAAACCCCACCATAGGAAAAGCATGCATTTGTTATATCTTATAAGTGTTATAAAATATAGACTATGCATGCTTAGTTTTAATATAAGTGTTAAATTAAAGCATCTTTGTTTGAAGGAAGTTATAGATGAATGCTCTAGGGTTATAATTGTTATAATTTATTTTATAATTGTTATAAAATAACCTAGACTTCTAAAATCTATAACAAAAATAAGATACATACTCACTTATGTTTAACCTTCGAGCAATCCCAATTTTCATAGAAAATAGGTCGATATCTGGTAAAACCGAAGTTACAAGAAAACTCACCCGACAAGATCTTGGCAAAAGGTCAGATAAGATGACTAAGGTTGAAGGTTTTTAAGTTGATGGTTCATGGAACACCTATACCTGGAGATCGAGTCGGCATCTGAGTTAGGTTAAACCGGTTTTATGAGCATGCGTAAACGGTGTGAGGTAATAAAATTTATTTATCACCTAGACATTGTAGGTTAAAAATCCAGTACAAAAGTTATACTCGAATGAATCACCTAGACTTAGGATATGTTTAGTTAGCCAAAATGTATCGCTAAGCATTTTATAACCTAACCATCTAGAATACTTCAGCTGGAGAGAAGTAATGTACTTTTAGCTCTAGCGTCCCTAAGAGTTCACACCGTGAGATTCATGCTTGGCTTTGGGCCGCCCTGGGAGCGGACTCCATTCGGAGAGTGTTTGCATGTGTCAATACCAAGGTGAATAAGGGAAGTTGTTCATAGTAAGTGGGAGAAAGAAGTGTGTCAACATATCCTACAGTCTCTTCCATTAAGTCACACCGTGAGATTCCTATAATGTGCCTGCATGTCTGCCCTAGAGCGACCTTACCAATCGGAGGGCTGTATTATAGGATTCGAAACTCCGCGAACTCTAGAAATTGATAGGGTCTCTCAGGTCCGTTTTCATTCTTGTCTTTCCAACTTCGGGAGCATAATGATTTCGATCTTTGAGGTCTGAAAATGGAGGGTCACACTTACGAGAATTACTAAGTGTTAGTAAATTCTTGACCATAGTAGCGATAACTGAGTTATTATAGGGATAAGAATTATTCTGGTGATAGTATCTAGTCAAGATAGTCTTGGTTCAACGAAGGAATAATCGATCACCCCTCGGTGAAGGTTATTCTAAACCATTGAAATATCATTGCAAATATAATAATGAATGGTACATTATTAGTTTTTTTTTGTTAAACTTGATTGGATTTAAAAGATTAATGTTTTTACTAAAAAGGATATGTTTTTCTTTTCAGCATGACCAGCTCTTTAGATCAACTCTTAGCTTCGGAGAAACTAAACGTCGATAATTACTCAACATGGAAAAACAATATGAATTCAACACTAGTAATAGATGATCTGAGATTTGTCTTAACTGAGGAATGTCCTCAAGCCCCTGCCTCGAAAGAAGTACAAGGTAGATATGATTTACTAGTTGCTGAAACATGTTTAGTGGAGTATGATACCTCAATCTGGATATTGGATTCAGGAGCCACTAATCATATTTGCTTTTCTTTTCAGGAAACTAGTTCCTGGAAAAAGCTTGAAGAAGGCGAGATCACCCTCAAGGTTGGAACATGAGAGGTTGTCTCGGCTGAAGTAGTGGGAGACTTGAAGTTGTTTTTCAACGATAGATATATCATACTTAAAGATGTTTTGTATGCTCCTAAAATGAGAAGGAATTTAATATCTATCACATGTATATTGGACCAAATGTATAAAATATCTTTTGAAGTTAATGAAGTATTCATTTTTAGAAAAGGTATTCAAATTTGTTCTGCTATACTTG
>NC_052353.1:37678351-37751545 GCF_009727055.1 Benincasa hispida
GCGGCATGTTAAGCCCTGGTAAGGTTCTTCGTTTTGCGTCCTCTAAAAGTGTTTCAGAAACATCTTATGAGCTATGGAAAGGGCATAAAGGCAGTGTATGTCACTTTAAGATTTAGGGATGCCTGGCACACGTGTTGGTGCAAAATCCTAAAAAATTGGAATGTCGTTCAAAACTATACCTATTTGTAGGTTATCCAAAAGAAACAAAAGGTGGTCTATTTTACGATCCTCAAGAGAATAAGGTATTTGTATCGAAAAATGCCACATTCTTAGAAGAAGACCACATAAGAAGTCATCAACCTCGCAGTAGTAGTATTGAATGAAATTTCCAAAAACGCTACCGATAGAACTAGTTCATCTACTAAAATAATAAATAAAACTAGTACATCTGGTCAGTCACATCCTTCTCAAGAGTTGAGAATGCCTCGACGTAGTGGGAGGGTTGTTCATCAGCCTGACTTTTACTTGGGTTTAACAGAAACACAAGTCGTCATACCTGATGACGCCATAAAGGATCCACGACCTATAAACAGGCGATGAAAGATGTAAAAGCCATGGACCTCGAAATGGAGTCTATGTACTTCAATTCTGTCTGGAATCTTGTGGATCAAGTAAATGATGTAAAACCAATTGGTTGTAAGTGGATCTACAAGAGAAAATGAGACCAAGCCAGTAAAGTACATACTTTTATGGCTCGACTCTTGACAAAGAGTTATATCCAAAGAGAGGGAGTGGGCTATGAAGAAACTTTCTCTCCCGTTTCCATGCTTAAATCGATTAGAATACTCTTATCCATTTCCACCTTTTATGACTATGAAATTTGGTAGATGGATGTCAAGACAGCCTTTCTAAACGACGATCTTGAGGAGAGTATCTATATGGCTCAACCAGAGGGATTTATTGCACAAGGTCAAGAACAAAAGGTTTATAAGCTTTAAAAATCCATTTATGGGTTGAAACAAGCTTCTAAATCTTGGAATATAAGATTTGATACTGCGATCAAATCTTATGGCTTTGAACAGAATGTTGACGAGTCTTGTGTTTATAAGAAGATCGTCAATTCTACTATAGCATTCTTAGTTTTATATGTTGACGTATTATCTTTATCTTTCATTGAAAATGAAGTGATACTTTATATTATGAAATGGCGTAGCAAACGCAGTTTCCAAATGAAAGATTTTAGGAAATGCCAACAGTATGTTCTTGGGATTCAGATTATTCGGAACTAGCACAGAACAGAAACACTAGCCATGTCTCAGGCAACTTATATAGACAAAATGTTGTCTAGGTATAAGATGCAGAATTCCAAAAGAGGTCTGTTACCTTACAGATATGGAATTCATTTGTCAAATGATCAATGTCCTAAGACACCTCAAGAGGTTAAGGATATGAGACGCATGCCCTATGCTTCTACAGTAGGGAGCCTGATGTATACAATGTTATGTACTAGACCTAACATATGCTACGTAGTAAGGATAGTCAGTAGGTATCAGTCCAATCCTAGATATGATCATTGGACTGTCATTAAAAATATCCTCAAGTATCTTAGGAGAACGAGGAACTACATGCTCGTGTATGGTACTAAGGATTTGATCCTTACTTGATACACTGACTTTGATTTTCAAACCAATAAAGATGCTAGAAAGTCTACATCTGGATCAGTGTTCACTCTTAACGGAGGAGCAGTAGTGTGGAGAAGCGTAAAACAAACCTGTATAGCTGACTCCACAATGGAAGTTGAATACGTAGCTGCTTGCAAAGTAGCAAAGAAAACAGTATGGTTGAGGAAATTCTTGACAGATTTGGAAGTCGTTCCAAATATGCATCTGCCTATCAGCCTATATTATGATAATAGTGGTGCAGATGAAAATTCAAGAGAACCAAGAAGCCATAAGCGCGACAAGAATATTGAGCACAAATACCATCTGATCTGGGAGATTGTACATCATGGAGACGTTGTATAAACCCAGATATCTTCTGAGCAAAACATTGTTGAGCCTTTTACAAAGGCCATCACGGCTAAAGTGTTTGAAGGTCATCTATAGAGTCTAGGTCTACAGAGTTTGTAAACTAGGACAAGTGGGAGAACTTTTGGGTATATGCCCTAGTTTATTGTATTCATATGTTTATTGTACTCATATATTTCTCTCTTAAATTCAACATTGAAATACTCCACTAGGAGTTTTAGTCCAAGTGGGAATTTGTTGGATTTTATGTCCTAAAACTCGTAGTTTGTAAATTAATAAACATATTCTGTTTTGTTTTTCGATAAAGTTGTTATTGAAATTGTAATCTTGAATCAAATAAACTAAGGTTCTGAGGCTATTTAATGTAGTTTGAACTTTATGTAGTGACATAAATGTGGATCAAGTCAAACATATAACCAAAAAGGTCTATAATATATGAATAAGGTTGGGCACCTTATTCTGGAGACACTATGGATGCGGCCCACTTTGTAGTTAGTACAAACGATGTGATCCTGAATCGTTCATATAGAGATATATGAGTGAGGGCATCTTATGCAATGAGTTTGCATAAGACTGAACCATGAAATAGTCACTTTTTACGTTCTAAATGTCGTTTTATGTATAAAACTGACTATTTCATTAATTGATGACCTAGGTAACTTAATCTTAATCCTGAGCTAACTATGAACTCCTATTCACTTGGAATTATCCTTAGATATGCATAGGTGAGGGCAGCTCATTATCGCTGGCCCAATAAGCCTCCCATTTTAGGGGTAAGATCAGGTGGATAGCTGGGAACATAAGGTGCAAGACGAAATTCACTCCTACTCATTATAGATAGTAGATAGGTTGTTCCCTTTAGTACTGAATCCAAGTCTTGAACAAGGGGCCCCACCCTCTCCTTGGCTCGAGAGGGATTCGGTTTATAAGTTGGACCTTAAACCAATTGTTCATTAGAGAATCAGTGGAACTTAAGAAATAAGATGTAGTCTCGGGGGTAAAACAGTTTTTATGACCCAGCCGAGATTACAAAAAATCTGTGAAGGATTAGCTTACTAATCATGGTTGTATCAAATGGACAAAAATATATCTATAGTGAGGGGAGTGCAACTACGAGACTATAGTGGAATGACCCGTTAGTTAATGAATGTTGATTAGTTTCGTTTAAAGAGTTTAGCCAGCTAATCTCGGATCATTGGAGCCTATGATCTATAGGTCCATTAGGTTCCTCTATTAGCTCATATGGAATAAACTTAGAACAGTATGATAGAATGATTCGAATTGTTCGAATTAGGTGAAGAGAGAGAAACCGACAAGTATATATGATATAGTGGTCAGGTTTTCAGTTTAGAGATGCAGCTTTAATATTTAAATATGATTGAAATATAAAAAATATGAATACGTTCACATTCGGATGCTCGGAAATAATGGAAATGGTCAAAGAATAAGAAGTCAAAAAGTTGACTTTTTGACTTTGAAAAGTCGGACTTTAACCGACCTTATATTCAAATGTGATTTGAATTTCGAGAAAATGAATGCGGATTAATGTTCGGAGGTCAAAATTAGTCAACATGAAAAAAATCATAAAAAGTCAAAATATTGACTTTTTGGTCAAAGTTTGACTTTGACAAAATGACTATTTTACCCTTTGACTATAGTTAGTGAGAAAATCCAAAATTTTGTTGGATAATTCCACTAACAAAATAGTGGACTAGGTGTTGGCTTATAGTGGAGACATTAAGCCTACTTAGATAGTGGATTCTAGGTGTTGGGTTTTTATAGATTTGGTTCATGCAATTGTTGCATGGTTTTTTTTTCTATAAATTGGGCTTTCAATTATGGATGAAAAACTTTTGGCCATTTTTCCAAAATTATTTTCTAAACTTTTGCTGGAAAAATAAAATCCCAAAACCAAAAAATTCCATCTTTTTCCATCTCTTTTTCTCTCTCGTGTTCTTCATCCATCGGGTCCCACAACTCGGTTCTGAGTCCAGAGGATAGTATGTCAACTCTAGTGGTGGTCCGGAAGAGTTCGGGTCGAGATTCAGCGAGGAAAAGTGGTTTTTAGGAGCTTCAAAGGTAAGTTAATTTACTGTTTTTTCTTCAAATTGCATGTTAATTTCCTTTTAATTATAAGCAATTAGAGTGTAATTAGGTCATTTTTCCACTACGTATATCTCTTGTTCCATCAGCCGCAGAGTACAATCTTTTGTCCTCTTTGGCTTAATTCTAGTCGTGTACTACCACTTGTGGGAGAATTGGAAGAAGTGTCTCTTTCGAGCTCGGCTTCCTTTGCTCCTTGATCGGCGATGATGGTGGTTCTCTTCCCACTTGTTCTTCTTGGCACCACAACACAGCTCTAGAGATCTAAGATTCTAATTTAAGCTAAAGTTGAGACTAAAAATTGAGAGTTGAGAACTTGATACTTGGAACTCTTTCATCTGTTGGGATTTCTTCTATATATAGGCGTTGGTCTTCTCCAACTTGATGATGGGCAACATTAAATTTCATACCCTGGTCAGCCGTTTGACACTCAGATGCTTTTCAAACGTCGCCCGCTGTAGGTGTCCATGCTTGCAAATGGTCATTTGACACAAACAGCCTAATTAATGAATCTTCCTTGCGTTGAATCCCTCCGACGCATGCCCCATGCGTTAGACTTTGACTGCGACACTTTTCTTAATCATGCGTTAGCCTTTTGTTGAGATCCTGCAATATCATGCATTAGTGCCATAGTGTTTTAGCAATAAACATTCTTTTGCATGAGTTTGATAGTATTCGAGTAATTCCATGTGTTTTCTCAAAAATGATGAGATTTTATCATTAAAGACCTTAATTGTTCCAACTTTTGAGCCACAATAACTTGTATTTCTACAAGTTATCACAGAGACTTCACTTCACTAGGATGACCATAGGTAACATGACCTCAATCCTGAGTGAGTTGGGAAATCTTGCCATTGAGGGCGCTTTTTTGATTTGTATGGGCTCAAGTGGCCAGATCGTCGATTCAAACCTACAATTTGAGCTGGGAACTCAGCTACACAAGATGGAATTCACTCTTTCCCCGAGGCAAGGGTAAATAGATAGATAGCTCCCTTAAGGGCTGATTTCGGGGCTTGAACGATGTGGCGCCACACACTTTCTCTTGGCCCGAGAGGTGTTCACACATAGTAGGACTATGTTGTATTGTTCATTAGAGGAATTAGTGGTACTTAAGGAGTGGGATGTAACTACAGGGGAAAAACGATAATTTGGCCTAACTGTACTTACGAGCATCTGTGTAGGGTCATCGTACTCATGATTGGTTATATTCGATGGACACAGCAATATATCTGTGGTAAGAAGAGTTCAGCTGTTGGTCTTTAGTGGAATGCCTGACAATTAATGGATGGTGGATCTCGTGGCTAAAGAGTTTAGTCAGCTATTCACAGACCATTGAATTTCGAGCCACAAGTCCATTAGGTCCCCTAGGTAGCTTGGATAAAGTTGAGAACCAGTATTTGGGTTAATTTGAAAAGTTCAAATTGACAAGAGGAAGTTCGATTGTATATGATATAATTGAACTGGTTAATTATATATGATATAATTGGCTGAATGTATTAGATACATTATTTTGGAGGAAATTAGATATAAATATGATTTATATCAAGTAGAGGAGAAAATACTATAGTAAATATGTGATATCAAACTATAGGATAAAAATATAATAAGATTATATTTATTAATTAATTAGTTGATTAATTATATGATAATTAATCCAAATTTCACGTTCGGACGTGGGTTAGTGGGGAGCGTCGGTTAATGTTACCGATGAATTAAAATGATAAAGTCGTCCGTCGTACAATCGCTTGAAGAAAAAAGTAAGAGCGCGCATTTGTAGAAAGCAAAATGATCGCTTAAGCATTTCGAGAGACTATACAATATCTCCTCGCGCCTAAACGATCGTCTACCCCACGCCTAAACGATCACATGTTATTTCCTACATGATCGGATAGCTTCTATAAACGATTGTATAGTGTGCCGATTTAGCTAAATGATCGTATACCTTTACCTAAACGATCGTTTCGTAAATCCTACACGATCATGTAACTCCTCTTAAACAATAAACATTGCTGCTATGTGATAGCGACTTTTTCCCTCCTACTTGCTTATCGCCTACACGATTCGTGTTTCCTCCTTCCTCTACCAAATTCACCAAAGCCCATCCTTTGGGTTTTCACTCCGAGAATACCCGGGCTCTTTAGTGGTGGTGTCGCCTGCGTTGCGGTCGTGTGTTCGTGGTTGTTCGTGCTCCAGCAGTCGACGCTTCCGCTGGGTGTTGGTAGATCACGTGGAGGTTTTCTATTGCGTTGGAGTTCCGATGTGTGATGACGGTTTTCAACTAGTATGGAACTCCTTCCCTTGTTATTTGTTGTTCATAGCATGCCATTAATTAGTCTTTATTTGCATAACTATATGAGTTGAATTTATATATTTGTATTTCGGTCACTGTGATATCAGAGCGATCCGAACGCGCTCATGGAACTCTTAGATATGAGATCCTTCAGGAACCGCATTTGAAAGTTTGCCTCTTTGTGGGCTACCCCAGGGAAACGTGGGGTGGATACTTCTATGATCTGAGTGAGAAAAAAGTGTTTGTTTCTACAAATGCTATCTTATTGGAAAAAGACCACATCGGGATCATAAACCATGAAATAAGCTTGTTTTACGTGAGATTTCTAGTGAGACTGAGACTATTGAAGGTTCAACAAGAGTTCTTGAATGGACTGACAGATCAACAAGAGTTGTTGAGGTCGATACATTTAGTCAACCAACTTAAGAGTTGAGACTGCCTTGACATAGTGGGAGCGTTATGAACCCATCAAAATGCTCCATGGGTTTTAATGAAGCCTAGAACGTCATTTCTAATGATGAGGTCGAGGATCCATTTTCTTTCAAACAAGCAATGAAGGATGTTGACCAAGATGAGTGGATTAAGACCATGAACAAGGAGATGGAGTCTATGTTCTTCAATCAACTCTGGAAACTTGTGGATCAGCCTGATGGGGTAAAACCTATAGGGTGTAAGTGGAACTACAAGTGAAAACGAGGTGTAGATAGAAAGGTGTAAACCTTTAAGGCTAGACTCGTGGCAAAGGGTTATACCCAGGTTGAGGGAGGGACCAAGAGGAAACTTTCTCACCTGTTGTCATGCTCAAGTCTATCAGGATACTCCTGTCCATAGTCACATTTTATGATTATGAAATATAGAAAATGGACGTCAAGACTGTCTTTCTTAATGGTAATCTCGAGAAGACCATCTACATGGCTCAACCAGAGGGGTTCATAGTTCCAGATTAAGAGCAGAGAGTTTGCAAGCTTAATAAGTCAATTTATGGGCTGAAATAAGCGTCTAGATCATGGAACATTAGGTTTGACAGTGCGGTTAAATTGTTTGGCTTTGATAAGAACGTTGATGAGCCTTGTGTTTACAAGAAGATCATCAACAGCTCAGTAGCTTTCCTGGTACTGTATGTTGATGATATCCTACTCATTGAGAATGATGTAGGGTTTTTTACTGACATTAAAAAGTGGCTAGCTGCCCAGTTTCAATTGAAAGATTTAGGTGAGGCACAGTATGTTCTAGGGATCCAAATCATTCAGAATCATAAGAACAAGAGGTAGCCTTGTCTCAGGCATTGTACATCGATAAAATGTTGATCAGTTACAGGATGCAGGATTCCAAGAGGGGTTTGCTACCCTTCAAGCATGGAATCGTTTTGTCTAAGGATCAATGTCCTAAGACACTTAAAGAGGTTGAGGAGATGAGACGGATTCCTCATGACATGCAAAAATGCATGTCATCTTAGGTCTTTTATTTAGAATTATGAAGGTTGTTAAGCAGAATATGCAGGAATTATGTTAGGAATTCATGAGAAAATTAGCTTGCGACATTCTACATTGAGAATCTCGGCTATTTTTGTAGCTAACGCAGGAAGTGGATGCAAACGCAGAAGCCGGGCTACCACATAGACGACCGCATGCGGAGAAACTCTCCATCGTAAAGGCGAACGCATATGATCAATGCATGAGTGTTGTGGTAATCAGCTGCATGCGTCCATCGCAAACAAGTTGCGATCGTCAAGCGATTGCAGTCATTGTGTAGAGTTGCGGTATTAAGCGAATGCGGTCACTGCACGATTACCGCTACATGGTAACGCATACTAGTAGGATCAACGCATGGTTGGTGGAATGAACGCATCAACGCATATCTCGGGAAAACCAAAAGATGATGTTGACATTTCACCTACCACGCCGTTAGCAGCAAAGATTCAAAAAATGACTAACGCACCGCGAATGTCAGAATCAGAGTAGTCAATTAATGTTGTCGGCGATCCAAGGTCTATATAAAGAAGCCGATGAACAAAATTTCAACTTATCCAACGTTTTTGCCTGAGGTTTGCCTTAGAGCAGATCCTTATGATCCAGACAAATGCGTGAGAAGAAAGCTTAAGAGTTCTTCACCTCCTTCCTCTATTCCGAGTGACGACTGGAGCCTTTGCCAGGAGCTAGATCTCGAGAGAGTCAAATCCACTGCCCATCTATGGCACCACCGGTAGCCTTGATGCACATCTGCTGAAAGCAAGTCATTGCTTCCAGCTGGTCATTTCATTTTCTCTTCTTTTCTTATATTGCATTGTATTACATTTTGTGATTAAGGAATGAATACATTATGTGTTCAATGCATTTCTGTGTTTCCTTCGATTCCATCTCCATCTTTCTTTACTTAGAATTCATAACTTTATTGCATCACTTAGTGAGATTGCTAGAGTATCGCATACTTAGTCATGTGGATTAGAGATATGAAACATGTAGCAAACCAACGAGAGGTGTGCGTTGCGTGAGTTTGTGAGAAAACCTTATTTGCTCAGTGTGAAGCTAACGCAGCACTTGTCTATGAGCAAAGTCAGCAACAACTAACTGCCCGGGAAGGTAAGTGGTTGGTCGCATTAAGCAATGTAAGCAAGTATTCACTAGAGATAGGAATAATCTTACGTCAGCCAAGTTTATGCGGTTACCTTGTCTTATGAGCGCATCATTCATGATTTAGGCATACATGAGAGAGTAGTCTAAAATCCAAATCTAAGACTCGAGAGAGCGGATTGGAATGCATAAGCAAGAATTGGGAACTTAGAGATAAGCTCCATTTGCTATAACACAGCGTATGCACCCTATGGATAGGATATTGCATGCATCCAAGAAGTAGAATACGGTGGTATGTGGCCATCACGCTCGTGCAGCGAGAGCACGTGAGCGGGTTATGGAGGTTTAGGCAGGCATAGGCTTCTCGGCACTATCACATATACATTGCATACGTCCTAGAATTAGGCTCAAGTGTGTGTAGCATGATCACATAGCTTGCATTGGCTGGCGTTGCCCTTGCGGTCAAGCTTAGGGTTGCGATGAAGACATCTCCACATTTTATCTATTTTTCTATCCATTTACTTCCTGTCAATAGTTGTCGTGTCTCTACCTCTCATGCATATTCTCATTGCGTTGTCTGTTAGTTAGGAGTAGGAGTAGTGTTAGCTTAACAACCCCTCCATCATTCTTTTATTCAACCGTCGCATCCACATTACTGCATACATCTAGCTACAAGTCCCTGAGTTCGATCTCGGATCACCCGAGAAACTTGCGTTCGTGTTATACTTGGCGTGAGCGCAAGAAAACTTGTGACAGGAATGGATGGTCATCGCATACATTTGTTAACGCATAGTCATTCCAACGCATGACCACTGACGCATGTTAATCAACACATACTTTAAGAACATGCATCACATATTACGTCCATGGAACTTTAGTTATCAAGTCCTCGATGATTTGGTAATCTAAATTTTCGTCATCAATTCCTTATGCTTCAACTGTTGGAAGCTTAATGTATGCAATATTGCGTACCAGACCCGACATTTGCTATGCAGTAGGGATTGTCAGCCACTATCAGTCCAATCCAGGATGATTCTCAAGTATCTTCAGAGAACGAGGGACTACATGCTCGTGTATGGAGATAAGGATCTGATCCGTACAAGATACACAGACTCTGACTTTTATAACGATAGAGATTCTCGTAAATCGACATCGGGGCTAGTGTTCACTCTGAATGAAGGGGTTATAGTGTGGCGAAGCATCAAGCAAGGATGCATCGCTGACTCCACTTGGAAGCTGAATACGTATCCGCTTGTGAAGTAGTTAAAGAGGTTATTTGATTGAGGAAATTCTTTACAGATTTGGAAGTTGTTCCAAATATGGATTTGCCAATCACTCTTTATTGTGATAACAATGGGGCTGTGGCAAATTCGAAAGAACCTTGGAGTCATCATCAAGGCAAGCATATAGAACGAAAATATCATTTGATCAGGGAGATTGTGCATTGTGGTGATGTAATAGTCATGAAGATCGCGTCGGATCACAACATTGCTGATTCGTTTACAAAGGCTCTCACGGCTAAAGGGTTCAAGGGTCACCTAGAGAGTCTCGGTCTGTGAAACATGCGACATCTTGTCTAGGGCAAGTGGGAGATGATACTAGGGTATAGAGTATGCCCTAGTTTATTGTATATTGTACTTGTAATTATTCATGTATTGTACACTAGTCTCCCGAGGCATTAGGACAAGTGGGAGATTGTTGTGATTCTTGTCCTAATTCTCCCGAAGTCTCGTAATTTATAATCTATACACATTGTTATGAATAAAATGAGAGTTATTTTATTTAACATTTACTCATATCCAATAAACAAAGCTCCAGGGTTATTGTATGTAAACTTAAGCATGTATATGAGATATACACGTGGATCATGCCTGAATTGATAACCTAAAAAGTCTATAGTATAAGGATTAAGGAGAGATACCTAATCCTGGTGACACTATAGGAACGACCCATTTTGTAGAGGTTCCCAAGTGTTGTGAACTACTATAGATGGTAGATCCTGACCATTCATGTGGAGACATACGAGCGGGGGTGTCTTATACAAAGAGTTTGTAAAAGACCGGACCACGAAATGACTAGTCTCTTTATATAACGTTGTTGATACTTGAGACTTACATCTCACCTAAACGACCACAGGTGACATGACCTCAATCCTGAGTGTTTTGGAAACTCCTGCCTTTGAGAGAGGTCCTTTGATTAGTATGAGTGAGAGTGGCCAGATTGCCAACTCAACAAGCTTACCTTTTTGGGATTAGTCTAATTTGGGAGCTGGGAACTTAGTTACACAAGATGGAATTCACTCCTTCCCTGAAGCAAGGGTAAGTAGATAGATTTTTCCTATAAGGGCTGATTTTGGGTCTTGAACATAGTGGCCACAACTTCTCTTTGGAAGAGATCACTCAGTCACAGTAGAATTATGACTTATGTTCATTAGAGGGATCAGTGGTATTTAAGAAGTTAGATGTAACTATAGGGACATAACGGTTATTGGCCCAGCTGTACTTACCAGCGATCTGTGAAGGATTATCACACTATTGATTGGTTGATATGGACACAAAATATATCTGTAATAAGAAGAGTGCAGACAGCGCATGCGCCGTCAAGAGAAAAAGATTGCGCCCATAATTTAGGAATGAATAGACAATCAACGCAATGACGGCACATGCGACAATCGATCAAGAGCTTTGCGATCAACGCAACTTCAACCGCATGCGATAATAAAAAAACAACACCGCATGCGGGCACACGATCGAAAGATGCAAATGAGCAACGCAATCATGGAGGATTTTAACACGTGTAAAACTAACCATTATGCATTTTTGACGGACTGATTGCATAACAGAAGGAATATTTATTCCACCATTCTCGAAATTTCCATAATAATAAAGTGAGGACCACAAGTCAGAGAGTCAAAGCTTTCATCTATAAATACCCTCAAAGAATTCACGGGATAATTGATACGAGGCTATTGAGTGAGAGGCTGATCTGAGTGCTAATCAAAGAAAATCCGGGAAGAAAAAAGACAAGGCCGAGAGGTGAGTCTCAAGGCGAATCATTTCAAATCCCCACCGTGAAGCTCTGTACCTAGATCAACTCTACCGGTTGAGCAAGCCAGAGAGGGAAGCTCATCCTTCCATTCACTCCATCTACGCCGGTAAGCAATCTCTCCATCCAGATCGGTGTCAAGACATTGGCACTCTTCTGTATCTATTTCCAACTCTTATTCATCAATTGTATTTCATCTTCTTAGTCTAAATCATTCACAACCATGTATCAGATGCTTGATTTTATAATTAAATGTCATGATCACTTTCATTTCCACATTTATGTCTATTTCCGTTCCTTCATTAATCGCTTTCTCCACGATATTTTCTTAATCCTGTGGTGATTAATATGAATTAAACAAGTAACTTAATCTATGCTAAAGAAATAACGATGTTTAGCTAAAGCATGCTAGACGACAGCTTCACCTATGAGAGTAGAAGTGAAGATGCCATTCTGATCTGTCGAGAGAAGGTTAGAAGAATGCATTAACTAAAGCAAGAAGTACTTCCAGAGATGGAAGCAACCTTGCGTTCACTACGTTCGTCCCTGTTTCACCACAGAGATGTGGGAAACGTGGCCGATCATCGAGAGGTGTACGCCAAGGGAAAGCAGAACCATACTTATGTCTTTAATGCAATCAAGAAACTTGCGCTGTTTATATTAATTATCCCCTCTTTTTCTGCTTCGCACATAAGTCTTGCCACCGCATAACACAACCTTTGTATAATCTTCACAGTCAGTCTCAACCTCGGTATCTCGTATCATGTAACCTATATCTTGTATCATCATAGCTTAGGTTTATTTTATCGCACATTACTTTTATCGCAATTTACTTTATTATCGCATTTTTATCGCTTATCTTTACTTTACTGCACAATTTATTGTATCGCATGTACAAACCACACTTTTATTAAATTGAAAAACCTCCGGTCGCATATATCACGAACGTAACACAATCAACCTAAAACAATCCCTTTGTTCGACCTTGGATCACTCCGAGAAACTTGCGGTGAAATTATACTTGGTTTCAACGCAAGGAAACTTGTGACAACGCATAGCATACTACAAGTATATCATTAATAATACATACATCTAGAAGTAGAATCGCATAACATCGCAATCATCCATGCATTGTATGACATAAGAAGATAAATTTTATTCATTCATATTCATATTTGTCCACATACTTAAAATAGAAGCATCAATTTTTATGTCAACAAGTTTATGGATTAAAATTTTATGCATTACAAGTTTATGGCACCGGGGATTGGTTAACGGTTATTGTTTGAGAATGTTTGTGGTATTTTGCAAGACAAATCTCTTTGTACTGACTGTTCAACGTGGAGAGCAGTCTGACGGTTTATGAGATTTGGAGTGATCCAGATATTCTAAGCGGACCCAGAGATCAGGTGTTTTATTCGCGCGGAAGCACATCAGGGCCGAATTAATTGGTGAAGAAGCATGGCTAATAATAACGAGGCACGAGCAGGGAATCAAAGGGGAAATTGGCCAGCACAAGATTCCATATTTCTTGCTTCTGACCGCAACGTCCCAATGAGAGACTATGCTGCACCGGATTTCTATAACTTCTCACCAGGAATCTCAAGGCCAACACTGTTAAGGATGCCCATGCCCATTTTGTGCAATGCAACAAATGTCAGAGAACGGGGAGTATGTCTAAAATAAATGAAATGTTGTTGAATTCAATCTTAGAGGTTGAGTTATTCGATATTTGGGGAATCGACTTCATGGACCCGTTTCCACCATCAGAAGGTCATCACTATATCCTGGTCGCAGTTGATTACGTATCAAAATGGGTTGAGGCTATCACATGTGCCAAGAATGATGCGGCCACAGAGGCGAAGTTTCTGAAGAAGAATATTTTTGCTCGATATGGGACGCGGGCCTTAATCAGTGATGAAGTCTCTCACTTCATCAACCGCATAATTACCAACCTGTTGACTAAATTTAACGTACAAAATTTTAATCCATAAACTTGTTGACATAAAAAATGATGCTTCTATTTTAAGCATGTGGATAAATATGAATATGAATGAATAAAATTTATCTTAACTAAATGCAAGTAATTTTTAATACTTGCATGTGGGTTTCATTATTGTCAACTTTATTTATTAATAAACCTTAACTAAATGCAAGTAATTTTTAAAGGATAAAAACAACATTAAATCCACTTTAAGCCGTCAATTTTAATAAGGGCATTTGGTCTAGTAGTATGATTCTCGCTTTGGGTGCGAGAGGTCTTGAGTTTTATTTTCAGAATGCCCCAAACAATGTCTTTCCAATTTTGTTGGTAAAAATTGCTAAGGAAATTAGGGGTGAACTTTAATGATTTGACATAGAATCACCCATATAATGTATTTATTATGATTTTTTTTCCCTTTTTCGATTATAGAGATAAAATGTATTAGATATACTTTTTTTATTTTTATTTAAAGAGAGAAAATGATATCTAATATGATTTTATTTTCCATTTTGTTTTTCAGGTTGATTTTTGTTATTATGTGAAATATTTTAAATATACTTTAAAACATTTTGACGAATTCATGATTATTTTAAATATACTTTAAACATTTTGTTAGGTATTTGAAAATATTATAACTAATATATGAAATATACTACAGTTTATAAATTAGAGATTGACTCAATGCTTAACATAAATCACAGTATAAACCAATATATGAAATATACTATAGTATATAAATCTTCATAAATTTCATTTACACCGTAGTATATATATCATAATACAATAAGTCTAAATAAAAAAAAAACACTCGTTTATATCAAATAAATGAATACATATACAACACTATACATCATTTTTCTACAAAAGCTAAAAAAAAAGTATATATATATCACGGTATATATAAAAAATTGGAAAAAATAAAGTCCATCTTCATATGGGGGTTTATAATACATAACCCTCCATCTTCATTCTTTTTCTTCTTCAATCATGGCCGCCACAGATCTCTCTCCCCATCGTAGTCGATCGGATTTGCTCGCTTTGTTGTGTTGTTGATCGAATCTGTTCAACCTGTCACCGTTGATTTGTCCCAAGTCGTTCGTGTCACCTTGTGTTGAGTCATCAATTTGCCCCACACTGTCGTCTACCACCTATAACTCACATCGACGGAAGGAGAAAAGAAAGAGATGTGGAAGGAGAAAAGAGGGGGAAGAGGAAGAAATGGGTGTGAATTATGGAGGAGAGAATATGCATGAGAGAGAGAGTATGCATGGAGGAGAAAAAAATACATAAATAAATAAGTATATATATATAATGTAGGTGACGACTAAATTGTAAATAGCCACTGATATTAGTGAAAATAGGGAGGCCAATAGGTATTTTTTGTGAAAAAATGAAATGTTTAAGACATTAACTTAATATGTAGACATTCTTAAGGTCTTTCATGTAGAAATTCTTTTATCAACATAAGGCATTTAATCTAATAGTATGATTCTCGATTAGTGTGTCAATTCTTGGAGTGCCCCATTTTTTATCTTACGTTTTATTACTATTTTATCATTTTTCTACATCTAATTAACAACAAATTACTTTAATTAAAAATAGGAGAGAGACACACAGTGAGAAAAAAAACAAGAAATCCACATCTTAGATATATGAGAAAGAAATACCTTGGATTTATATTTAGTGGTATTAGAGAGTATGCAACTTTTTAAGACTATATTCAACGCAACACCGCAATGAAGCTGACAGTTTTCCCTCAGACTGAAAATGACATAAAAGTGACATGAGAACATAAAACAAACAGATTATATAAATTTAAAAGAAGATTTAACAGATTTAAATGATAATCCCATTTTATACGGTCAAAATAATCCCAACTAGTAACAAGAACATTTAATATATATGTCAATGCCTGGCCAAACATTAAATGAGGTGAAAAACAAATTGTAATAGAATTATGGAAACCATGCAGAGTTATATATATATCGGTGAGTGTCTGGGTCAGCCTACACGCACCTTGACTAATCTCACAGGACAACAATACAGATTGAAACTGTGAGGTCCAACAAATGAGCTTTAACTAAAAAACACAAGCTCCAAGGTATATGGTTTATTCATTATTTCCCTAGATCCTACTCTACCTATTGTCACAAATGCAGAAAATGCATTTTATAAGCAGTCCCAAAACTATGGGGATAAATATCTAACTTTCACACTGCTGCCAAAAATTACCATTATTATTTTATATAGTATTTTGAATTGTACTTTCAACTTTGGTTAATTTTAGTATCTATGTTTTTAAAACATTAATTTTGGTCTTTGTACTTCTAAAAATGACCAATTTGATCTCTCTTTGAAAATTTTAACATAAACTTTATACACTTTAAGGCCAAAGGGATTGAGTGATTGAAATGTTATCCCAAAATTTTGATAGAAAAGAATGAGATCATAATAGTAACTTCTTACGATTACAAGGACCAAAACATATGTATTAAAAGTACAATGACTAAAATTAACAAAAGTTGAAAGTATATAGATCAAAATAAACCAAAGCTGAAAGTACAATAACCCAAATAATAATTCGAGCTTGTTTGGATTGACTTGAGAAAAAAATGTTTTTTAAAAAACCCATTTTTATTTAAACACTTTTGATAAAAATGAATTGAAATACAATTGAAAAGTTATTTTGAGTAGTTACCAAACATTCAAATTTCTTTCAAAATAACTTATTTTTTAAATTAAACACTTGAAAATGTATTCTAAACACACATTTAAACTTGAAAATTGTCATAGATATAGCATTGAACATCATAATCATCCAGATTACAATTTATTTCTACCCAACTCACGAGAAGGGAATTCAACTAAGAGACCTTAGGTAGGAGGAACTGTAAATCCTTTAGTAAGAAGAAATAACATAATCCTTAGATACTGGAAAATATATATGTTAATCAATCAATATGTCTAACCAAATCTTAGCATTCTATATTTGCTTTACTTGTGTGCTCAAAATGTGTAATTCAAGTGAATATGTCAAACTAAAATTTGCATTAGGGATTAGTTTTGAAAAGTAGTTTTCTTATCTCATAATTGATTGTACCTACTCCTGTATAACAAATTTGAGAATATTCAAACTTTGCAGCTGTCTAAATCTAAAAGGCATATAATGATAATGTTAGCACATAATTTCATTAATGTCCACTTTCTTTATTGATCGATCGTGAGTAAAGTCAATATAATAAAATATTGTTTTCTATCCTCATATAGGGCATTTGGTCTAGTGGTATGATTCTCGCTTTGGGTGCGAGAGGTCCCGAGTTCGATTCTCGGAATGCCCCATCATAACATTTTATAAATTTTCTTTTTTCAGAATCATGTCTTTCAAATCTTCTTAAACTAATCAAGTATTATTATTCACCACTCTTACCATTTGTGGGCATTTGGTCTAGTGGTATGATTCTCGCTTAGGGTGCGAGAGGTCCTGAGTTCAATTCTCGGAATGCCCCATTTTTTGTACTGAGGTTTCTATTAAATAAGCCCACAAACATTTTATAAGACAACCAAAATCGAAAATATAATAAACAAAATAATCTTTAAACCTAATCGAAAATATAATAAACAAAATAATCTTTAAACCTATTGATCCAAAAGCTTAAACTAAAATTTGCATTAGGGGATTGACTACTAATAGTGTTTTCTCCTCTTCCCATTGATTGTACCTACTTCTTTATGACAAGTTTGAGAATGGTCAAATCTTTTACAAATTTGTTCTCTTTGGGAATCATATATGTCCATGTAGTAGATAAAATAGCATAATCCTGATTCAGTATCAGGAGGAAAGATATTAAAGCAAGAACTAGTGAATGGTATCCTCATTTCATGACATTCAATCAATCTTATAAACAAGAAAAACAATGATTGTATCAAAGCTTAAATACCAAATATCTATGGTTTATTACAAACTTCAAACAATGATAAATATCATAACAATTTTAAAAGAAAAATATTAAAAATTCACATATTAATCAAACTTTAAATAAGGAAATATATATATATATATATATATTAGGTCAACCCAAATTTGTTTAGCCAACCTATGACTCAACTCAACCCAAGAACAAAACTAATTGAATACAACCCTCATATTTTGGGTTGGACAGTGTGGGTTGTTCGGGTCATTTGAACATCCTTACTAATTATTAACAAATTATTCAATGAGGCTACGTGACAATTTTCTACCATTAAGCGTATGAAAATAAATACCTTTGAAAGTGCAATAAAAGTGCAATAAAAGTGAGATGAAATATAAAGTAATGGTTAGTTTTCAATAATAAAAGGAGCAAGAGCATTCAATATATATGTCAATTTATAACCAAACATTAAATGATGTGAAAAAAGAAAGTGTAATGGAAACTATTGAAAGTGAAACTGTGAGGTTCAGTAAAAGAACTTCCGTTGAAGAAGACAAGCTTCAAGGCACTTACTTTCTTTATTATTGCCCTAGATCCGAGAGCATGTCATATTTTTAAAGTCAAAATGAGGTTAATTCAATTGATATAAGTACGTGCAAATGACTAAAAGATCTGTGATTTGAATCCCCCACTCCGTTGAACTAAAAAAATTGTCACAAAGATAGGAAATACATTTTAAAACCAAAAGAATTGTATGGACAAATATCTAACTTTCAAATTGCTATAAGGTGATGGGGATGGGATGTACTTTAGATAGACCCAAAAAAAAATCTCATTTTGTGACAGCAAAACATAAATTACAATTATGGTTTTAAATATTATTTTTGGTTCCTTAACTTTCAACTTTTGTTAATTTTAGTGTTCGTATTTTCAACATGCCAAATCTTGCATTTTTAAAAACGACCTTTTAATTTATATTTATATAAATTTAACAAAAATTTTATACGAATGAAAATACCCTTTAATACAACTTTGTGACTAAGTACTAAGAGATTTAGTGATTGAAGTGTCATCCTAAAATTTTGGTAAAAAAATGAGATCAAAATAGTCACTTCTTAAAAGTACAAGAACAAAAACATATGTATTGAAAGTAGAATGAACAAAATTAACGAAAGTTGAAAGTATAGGACTAAATAAACCAAAGCTTAAAATATAATAACTAAAATAATATTTAACCTTCAAATATTTCATAGATATAATTGAACATCATAATCATCCCACATCAACATATAAACTTAATGATAATCCCATTTGATAAAGTCTAAAAAATTCTCAACCAGCAGCAAGAAGATTCTATATATATGTCAATTGTATGGCCAAACATTAAAGGGGTGAAAAAGAAAGTGTAATAGAAACCATGCAGAGTGAAACTGTGAGAGTAAATGAACTTTGGCTTATTATTTGCTTTATTAATTATTGCTTTAGATCCTAATCTACCAATTGTCACAAATGCAGGAAATGAATTTTATAAGCAACGGAACTAAATAGATATATATATATATTTAACTTTCACAGTTCAAGGGATGAGATGTATTTAGACAAAGAAATACACTTTTTTTCTCATTTTGACTCCAAAACAAAAATTACCACGATTATTTAAAATCCCTATTTTGAATTGTACTTTCAACTTCTTTTTTTTTTTTTTTTTTTTTTTTTTTTTTTTTTTTTTTTGTTAATTGTAGCCTCTATATCTTCAAAACGTCAATTTTCGTTCTTGTACTTTTAAAAACGATCATTTTAATATATCTTTATCTACAAAATTTTAACACAAATTTTATACACAAAGAAAATCATTAATACAATTTACAGCTAAATTTTAAAGGGATTTATGTTTGAAATGTCATCTTAGAATTTTGGTAGAAAAACCGAGGTCAAAATAGTCACTTCTTATAAGTACAAGAACCAAAATGTATGCATTGAATGTACAATGACAGTGACATTTAATACAGATAGACAGTGACATTTTGCTATATTTGTAAATAACTTGAATTATTTTCCTATATTAAAAAACAACTCTAAAAACTTCTCGTGTTCAACAAATTATGAAAGAAGAGACCTACTACAAAATTGATATATTTTAATAAAGAAAAATGAAATTAGGATTAATTTTTTTAAATGTAACATTATACTAAAATGTTAGGTTAAAATATCATTTTGATATTTGTACTTTAGATTTCATGTTAAAATAACATTATATCCTCGATATTTGATGCTCGATGCTTCATGCTCTATACTCTATGCTCTATGTTATATGCTCTATGCTATATGCTAGCTATACGAAAGAATCTTTGTGAAGGGGATTCTAGCAGAAGTGGATCATCCCAATACCCAATCATTTTTTAAAGACAAATTTTACAGTACATGCATTAGGAAAAAAAAAACAAAATTATATAGCATGCCAAAAATTAAAAGAACCAAAAGGTTTGGAAACCTTACCCTTGAAGCTTTCTTTAATTGAATCCCACGAAAGAGTCCTCAGTATTCTCTGGCGAGAATCTAGGAGGTGTGAGCTTTAGAGAATTTTGGGATTGAGGGAGTGAAGGAAATCGGACATGAGGATTTCCATGAGCAGTGGAATGATCGTTCCAAATTTCATTCGAAATTGAACATAAACAATTACAATCAAGAAATGGGCACTTACAGGTCATGCACAATACGAAATTGCAGCATGCTTTACTAGATAATCAAGGGAAAGACTAAACATAACTTTGAAGACTCATCTTCAAATTCCCTCGATCACGAATGCTCGTTCAATCTCCAAGACTACAACACACGAATGCTCGAACACAACGATCGCAATATAACATGATCAGCAGCAAACTCGAACTCAACGAACGGCCTACAAAAACCTCAACTCAGTCGAGTTGAGTAAGACACGACCACATTGACTACCTCGATATTCTCAGTGTGAGAATCCAGAAGTGTGAGCTCTGTGTGGACTTGGTTAGAGGAAGAAACTAGAAGAATAATAATCGTGTAAACGATTGAGCAAGTGGGAGATGACAAAAGTCTATCGTATAGACAAATGCCCAATCGTTTAGCAAACGGCAAGCTATTGTATAGCAAAAGCCATGGTTGTTTATAAGACGACTAGTTTAGTGAACTATCGTGTAGTATCACTCCACGATCGTTTAGTCAATCTTCAGCTATCATTTAATGAATCCAATTCACTTGACAGCATTTGCGTGAGAGATTTTCTGAGAATAGAAACTCTCTAAAATCTTACTAAATTTAGGAAAACATTTTTCCTTTTATCTCATGATTACCATAAAACCACCAATAACCTCCCACTCAATTGGTTATTAGAGAAAAAAAATATAATTATCAAATAATTAATATTATTATAAATATATATGATAATCAACTTACCATATTAGATTTCTAACTTATAGTTTTAATATTTAATCTCATGAAGCATATAAACCATAGTTCTTTTTCTATTTCATGGTACTTAATGTAAATCTCATTTACATTAATCCTCCACTTGATGTATCTCATACATCACACCGATCATATCTTATATGATCGAATGTCCACTTGTCAATTTGAACATTTCAAATCAACACCAAGAATTGATTCTCAACTTGAATCCATTGTGCTACCAAGGGGACCTTATGGACTTGTAGCTTGAAGCTCCATCGATATGTGAATAACTAATTAAACTCTTTAACTACCATGCACTCTGATAGCTGGTAGAAATACAAGTTATTGTAGCATTTTATTTAGAATTATGAGGGCTAACAAGTAGAATATGCAGTGATTATACTAAGAATTCATGTGAAAAGTGAGCTTGCGTCGATCAGCATGGAAATTCTCTATTAACCCAATATTATGCGTTATTCAGCGTCAAAATGTCTATTTTTGTAGCTATCGTAGGAATCGATCGCATGTGGTGAATCCCAGACCATCGCAAGGATGATCGCATACGTTTATCACATGGATGTTGCGGCTATTGATTGCATGCATTCATCGCATGGATGTTGCGGCTAAAAAGTAATAACCATGATAGAAGGGTGATCGCAAGGTTGGTGGAAGCGACGGTACTTCGGCAAAAACAAGCATGAATGCATACCGTGGGAGTACCGAAAAGTTGATGTTGACATTTCACCTACCGCGTGATGACCGAAGTTTTACCAAAGATAGATCTCGAAAGAGACTACTCCACCGCCCGTGCATGGCACCACCGGCAGCCTTGACATACATCTGATGGAAGCAAGAGATTGCCTACATCTAGCCCTTCATCTCTCTTCTTATCTCTGTATTGTATTATATTTTGACTTAAGACATTAATATATTTTGTAATCAATGCATCACTTTATTTCCTTCGACTCCATCTTCATTAACTTCTTTTTTATCATCTCTTACTTTCATTGTAACGAGCTAAGTAAGATTGCAAGAGTTATCACATACTCAATCATGCGGCATAGACATATGAAGCATGTAGCAAACCATCGAGAGGTGTGCGTTGCGCGAGTATAGTGAGTTAATCCTCTTTGCTTAGTGTGAGGCTGTAGCAACGCTTGTCTATGAGCCGTCGCAATGTTTGTCTATGAGCTGATCAACGGCGATTAACTGCCCAAGAGGTAAGTAGTGGAACTCACTAAGCAACGTAAGTAGTGTTCCTAGAGATAGGAATAATCTTATGTTCAACACAACCATGCTATATGCGATCATCTTGTCTTATGTATGCATCATTCACCCTTTCGACGTACTCGAGAGAGTAGTCTAAAGATAGAATCTAGGCTTGAGAGAGTCGGATTAGATCGCATAAGCAAGAGTAGAAACTTAGACATAAGTTCTATCTGCTATTTACATATCGCATGCGCCCTAGAAATAGGAATGGTGGTATGCGGTCATCTTGTCTTATGTGTGCGTCATTCATCATTCGCATAAGCAAGAATAGAAACTTAGAAATAAGTTCTCTCGACCGTTTCACATATGCATCGCATGCGTATATTTGTGTATAGCATGATCACATAACTATAATAGTTGGGATTACCCTTGAGATCAATCTTAATGATGCGGTGAATTTATCCCCACCACCATTTTATCTATTTTTCTATGCAACTTATTACGCTTTAACAGTTGCCGTGTCTCTACCAATTCCATAGTCATACTTCCATTGCTCAATCTGTCTAGTTAGGAGTAGGAATAGCGCATAGTCTTTTAACTTCATTATTCTTTTATTCATCGCAGCTGATGCTTGATTTTTATTGAAGTGGAAATGTGGATGATATGCGTTGATGAAATTGCATTGTGCATTCAAGTTTCCCCAGCGAAATCCATGTGTAAATTCCTCTGAGTTTCCTGGTAAGTCCAGGGTCGAACACAGGGACTTGTGAAAACAGATTGCATTGGTAATTTTAATGAAGAACCTTGCGGTAACCAGATGAGTAAATAAATTGTTGGGTTTGTTTTTTTCGTTGATGAAAAATAAATAAATGCGACGGAGTTTGAAAAGAGTTGGTAAATGGGAGATGCGATGAATATGCGGTGAACGGGTTGAGAAGGGTTTCGTCTAACACTTCCTAGAATGCGCTCATGCTTTGCGATCATGCAACATGCATATAATAGTTAACAACCTCTCGATGCGAATGCTACGGCTTCCAATGCTAGAACGTATGCAATATATGCGATGAGTCTATAGGGCCTACACATAAGCCTCTATTCTTATTTATGCGATGACAGGATAGCACACACACAAATAAGACGACCACATAATATTATTCCTATCTCTAGGATGCATGCGATGCAAGTTGACAAATAGAGCTTATCTCTAAGTCCCTATCTCTTATTTATGCAGTTCTAATCTTGCTCTCTCGAGTCCAGATTCTAACCTAGCTCTCTTGAGACATTAGGTTTTTTTTTTAGACTCTCTCTCGAGTAACTCTAAAGGGTATTTTGCACAGCACAAAATAAGACAATCGCAAACAATGAACTTCCTAGGTCATGTTAGCTTAATTCTTCTCAACCTATTCAACTAGTTTAGCTACTCATGCGTGCTAAGAGAATGAGTAGATGTAGAAATAGATCTTCCATTGTATAAATATGAAGATGAAGTACAAAATAAAAATGCAAGTATAGAATAAAGGGCCTGGGAGCAATCTCTTGCTGCCCAAGCTTTTACACTGATTTCTACTCGTGCTCATAAGATAATCTAGCTCTTGCGAGAGTCGGCCCACTCTCTACTTCTTCGCCTCAAGGTTCTCTCTCGAGTTTCCCTAAACGATCTTTGGCGTCACCACTCTTCTCTTGTTCCGCCTTAAAACGAAAGGAAAACTATGCACAAAGACGAGGGAACTGAAGTATGAAATTTCGAACTGCTAAACTCGTGAACTCATTAACCCCTTTTCTGAAGAATGCCCTTGGTATTTATAGAGCATCCATGGTGAAAGGTGGCTTCTCTCTCATGGTTGTACAGATGAGACGGCTTTAATTCCTGACTGATGTGCCGAATAATTGTCACCGAAAAGCTGAATGTACTTGTGATCGTTATCGGCTGTCAACTAAATTCGGATTCGATTGTCATCAGCTTTCTGTCCCATCGCGATTTATTAGCCTTTCACCCAGATGCGTTCACTATGTTGCGCTGACCAAGTTGTAGTGATTCTTCTCGGGTGAATGTTTGCGAACACAATCATCGCAAAGCCTTGCGGTGAAGTTGCTCTCGACGAAATATTTCCTATGATCGCAATTCTTGCATTGCGTCAATGCATATTCTGCACAAAAATTCAAAAATCAACTGTTCTAATGCGATGAACGCATGCGACCACGATATTATGAAATTGATGCTTAATGGACGCAAATTAACATATTTCATTAACACAATCCAACATTGTTTAAGAACTTAGTACTATGATAATGTGCATTTCTGCCCGTTATCACACTCCCAAATTTAAACTATGCTTGTCCTCAAGCATAAGCTAAAGATTCCTTTATCAAGTCAACCACAATGTTCTTTTCCTAGATTTCTCAAGGGTACTTCGTTCAAATCCTATATACCAGAATTTTCTTAAGTCTTATTCAAGTCTCTTCTTAAAATATTTCTAATACCTAGGGACTGTAAGTTTACCTTTCAAAAGGACTTTACTAAATTCCATAACATCGCATGATTTATTTCAAAAAGAAAATTTCCTACCGGGGTGTCAAATGATTTTATCCTTGCATAAAAATTTTCTTCATTGATATTTTTTTTTTCTGACCTTGCACTGATCCAAGTGTCTTACCTTCATTTTGGCTTGCCCCCACGGGTGTCATGTGGACATCCAATTACGAGTAATGCATTCTTTCTCAGACTAAACTCATACTTATTTGGCAGTGGAGTTGCGGTCATTTATTTATGCATTGATCCTAATGATTTACTTTCGTTTTGGCTTGCCCCCACGTGTGTCATGCGGACATCCAACTACTTAACTTTTATCAATATAGGTTTCCCATTGCATTGACAGTGGAGTTGTTATTCTCAATTATTTTTTTTCAAAATAGCAAGGTTGAAAATAAATATCTCACCCCCAAATTTAAAATGCGGCAATGTCCTCATTGCCAAAAGATTGAGATAAGTCATGCGATGTTCTTAGAAAGCTTCGTAAGGAGAGTTTGAAAGAAAGCTAGCAAACCCCTAACTTCTAGAAATATTTATGAGGTGACTATCTTAAGATTAAGTTGACTTTAGTATATACGAAAGAAATAGAAGCATATTTTTCATCGTTGAAATCATACTTGGCAAAGAGACATTATGCACTAAACTACTAAATTTATCTATGTCAAATGATTGCGGTGATAAAACTGTGAAAACTAAAATGCAATGTGATAGCGCAAAATTTGAAATAAAGATAAGGAAGAATACACCCCAAATTTGCGCCGTCACCCACATTGTGTATTGACACATCCATCTTTGCGGCAATCTCTCTTCTTTAGAATGTGGTGATGGAGTAAGATAAGAGGCTTCTTCGCGTAATATCTCCGCAATCCAGTGCCTCGATCATTGCAAGAACAAAATAGAGAGAGGGTCAAATTATTTTAAACAAAACAAAACTCGTCATTGCAAGCGCCATTTTTTTTTTCTTAGAATAAGAACAGTGTAGATAGATAGTCAGTAAAACAAAGTAATTGCAATAATAGATAATGACGAGTAAGATAAAAGTTCATGAAGTATTTGATGTGGGTCCCTGATAAGGTTGAATCATATAAGGACCACTTATTCCAAGCTGGTTTGTTCATGTCCATGGTTGTTTTTCTCTCTTTTCTTCCCATGAATGTAATACTTGATTAGTTTAAGAAGGTTTGAAAGACATATGATTCTGAAAAAAGAAAATTTATAAAAAGTTATGATGGGGCATTCTAAGAATCGAACTCAGGACCTCTCGCACCCAAAGCAAAAATCATACCACTAGACCAAATGCCCAATTTGATGATTGAAAATCAATATTTTACATTATTGACTTTACTCACGATCGATCAATAAAGAAAGTGGACATTAATGAAATCTATGTTCTAACATTATCATTATATGCCTTTTAGATTTAGATAGCTGCAAAGTTTCAATATTCTCAAGGTGCGTGTAAGCTGACATTAATGAATAAAGCATATACCTTGGAGCTTGTGTTTTTCAGTTAAAGCTCATTTATTGGACCTCACAGTTTCACTCTGTATGGTTGTCCTGTGAGATTACTCAAGGTGCGTGTAAGCTGACATTAATGAATAAAGCATATACCTTGGAGCTTGTGTTTTTCAGTTAAAGCTCATTTATTGGACCTCACAGTTTCACTCTGTATGGTTGTCCTGTGAGATTACTCAAGGTGCGTGTAAGCTGACCTAGACACTCACCGATATATATATATACATATATATAACTCTGCATGGTTTCCATAAGTCTATTACAATTTATTTTTTACCTCATTTAATGTTTGGCCAGGCATTGACATATATATTGAATGTTCTTGCTACTGGTTGGGATTATTTTGACTGTATAAAATGGGATTATCATTTAAATCTGTTAAATCTTCTTTCTAGTTTATATAATTTCTGTTTGTTTTATGTTCTCATGTCACTTTAATATCATTTTCAGTCTTAGGGAAAACTGTCAGCTTCATTGCGGTGTTGCGTTGGATGTAGTCTTAAAAAGTTGCATACTCTCTAGTATCACTAAATATAAATCTAAGGTATTTCTTTTTCATATATCTAAGATGTGAATTTCTTTTTTTCTCACTGTGTGTCTCTCTCCTATTTTTAATTAAAGTAATTTTTTGTTAATTAGATGTAGAAAAATGATAAAAGAGTAATAAAACGTAAGATAAAAAATGGGGCATTCAAAGAATTGACATACTAAACGAGAATCATACCACTAGACTAAATGCCCTATGTTGATAAAAGTATCTACGTTTTCCTACTCATTTTTGTTGTTTTGTACTATATCAAGAAATAGAGATAGTGTTTCTTCTAGGAGTGTTCAAATAACCCGTACAACTCGGACTACTCAAGCCAAAATGTAAGGGTTAGGTTGGGTTAGTTTTGTTCTTGGATTGGATTGAATTTTTCTATTTTTATTGGGTTGGGTTGGGTTGTAGGACGTTGGCTAAAAAAACAAGGGATTTCTACATGAAAGGCCTTAAAAGTAGACACATATTAAGTTAACATCTTAAACATTTCATTTTTTTACAAAAAATTACATTGGCCTCCCTATTTTCACTAATATCAATGACTATTTACAATTTAGTCGTCACCTACATTATATATATATATATATACCTATTTATTTATGTATTTCTCTCTCCTCCATGTATACTCTCTCTCTCATGCATATTCTCTCCCCCATAATTCACACTCATTTCTTCCTATTCCTTCTCTTTTCTCCTTCCCCCTCCCTTTCTTTTCTCCTTCCAGCGATGTGAGTTGTAGGTGATAGACGACAGTGTGGGGCGAATTGATGGCTCAACACGAGGTGACACAAATGACTTGGGACAAATCGACGGTGACAAGTTGAGCAGATTTGATCAACAACACGACGGGGAGAGAGATCCGTGGCGGCCATGGCTGAAGAAGAAAAAGAATGAAGATGGAGAGTTATGTATTATAAACCCCATATGAAGATGAACTTTATTTTTTCCTATTTTTTATATATACCGTGATATATATTAGCTTTTGTAGAAAAATGATGTATAGTGTGGTATATGTATTCGTTTATTTGATATAAACGAGTGTTTTTTTTTTATTTAGACTTATTGTATTATGATATATACACTGCGGTGTAAATGAAATTTATGAAGATTTATATACTATAGTATATTTCATATATTGGTTTATACTGTGATTTATGTTAAGCATTGAGTCAATCTCTAATTTATAAACGGTAGTATATTTCATATATTGGTTATAATATTTTCAAATACCTAACAAAATGTTTAAGGTATATTTAAAATAATCATGAATTCGTCAAAATGTTTTAAAGTATATTTGAAATATTTCACATAATAACAAAAATTAACTTGAAAAAAAAATGGAAAATAAAATCATATTAGATATCATTTTCTCTCTTTAAATGAAAATGAAAAAGTATATCAAATACATTTTATTTCTATAATCGAAAAAGGGTAAAAAATTATAATAAATACATTATATGGGTGATTCTATGTCAAATCATTAAAGTTCACCCCTAATTTCCTTAGCATTTTTTAGCAACAAAATTGGAAAGACATTGTTTGGGGCATTTCAAGAATCAAATTCAAGACCTCTCGCACCCAAGCGAGAATCATACCACTAGACCAAATGTCTTTATGAAAATTGATGGCTTAAAGTGGATTTAATGTTGTTTTTATTCTTTAAAAATTACTTGCATTTAGTTAAGGTTTATTAATAAATAAAGTGGATTTAATGAAACCCACGTGCAAGTATTAATAATAGACCTTCTTCTACTTTTAGATCTAAACAGCTGCAAAATCAAATGTGATCATTCTCAATTTGTTTGTATAGGTATAGGTTACAACTTACATTACAATGAATTGGGAGAAAAGAAAGATCACTGCAAAGCTATTACATGCCATTTTAGAACAAACAATAAAGTTTTGTTTGAAAATTAAGTTTATAAACACTATTTTCATTTATAGACTTTTATTTATAGATATTTTTGTTTTGTTTATTCTTTTTAAAGGTGTTTTCAAAATCCAATCCAAATTTTGAAACTAAAAACTGAAAACTAAAAATTAAAATCTTGTATGATAATTATTTCATTTTTAGTTTAACAAGATTGCTTTAGTTTTTTCTTCCCTGTCTATTTGTTTAAATCCGTTTTCCCATCTTATTCAAAACACAGTAAGAGTTTGTACTTGGAAAAAAGTAATCTCCTTCTCCTCAATTATTGTACTAAAAAAAATGCAAGAGTCAACTACATAGTTATCACTGATGTTCTTCATTATTGTTTCTAAACTTTCAATAAATAGAAATGTTTGATAAGCATTTTTGTATTTCTTGGTTTTCATTTTTTTTATGGAAACATTGAAACAACCATATCAAAATTCTAATATTTTTTCTAAATATAAATTAAAAAAAACATTGTTTTATCTTTATGGAGTTATAACATGAATCTAAGTCTAAATATAATATAAAAGTTTAGGAAAATTATTCTTTTGGTCTATAAGATTTTAACAATAGGCGCATTTGATCTAAGTTTCAAACTGGTCATTTGAAAGGTCCCACTACTAATAAAATAATTAAATTTAAATAAAAAAGTGACTACAAAGTTGACATGGCAAAATGGTTTGGGAAGACAATTACATTTTGGGCAAATATCAATTTGTATCCCTCAACTTTGGAAATTTTATCAATTTAAACCTTAAATTAATAATTGTATCAATTTAAACTTTTAATTTTTAAAGTTATATCAATTTAAACCCTTAACTTTGGGGTATCTATTAATTTGAACCTTAAACTTTTATAAATATATTGGTTTAAACCCTAAACTTTCATAAGTATATCCAAATAAAACATAATGGAGGATTTAAATTAATACAATTATGAAAGTTTAGGATTTAAACTAATACACTTATAAAAGTTTAAGGTTTAAATTGAAACAATTATTAATTTGAGGTTTAAATTGATACAATTCTCAAAGTTCATGGTTTTGATATAATTATAAGTTTATGGTTTGAAATGATACAACCTCCAAAATTCAGAGTATAAATTGATATTTGTCCTTACATTTTTATTCTTTCCTTCCTGTTTCTCCCTCCTCTCCTCTATTCTTCTCTTTCTTGATCTGCCATAGCAGTTCCACCATGTCATCATCTAGCCTTGGAATCTCAAGCTCTCAGTGCACAAAATAGAATGAAAATCAAAACCCAGAAGAGAGTTTAGCAAGTAAAATCTTCAAACAAAACTTATAGAGACGATTATCTCGACCTGGTTAAATTAGAGAATGTTGGGAGAGAGAAATCGTCGACCATTTCAAAACTAAAATTGCAGTGGTTCATCCTCAATATTCAGATCATCAATTACTTGGTGGAAACTAAAATCATTAAAGTTTGAAACTTCAATCAATGCTGAGAAGAAATTGAATCGAGAACAAAAAGAGGACGAAGAAGGAAGAGGAGAGGAGAGGAGGGAGAGAGGAGGAGGGAAAGATTAAAAATATAATTGTTTTTCCAAATCAGCATGTCCCGTCAGGTTTGTTGTCAATTTTCTATTTAAACTTAATTGTTTTATAGTAGAGAAATCTTTTAAATCCATTTTAAATCCATTTTTGAAAATTCATGTATCAAATTCATCTATTGTTAAAATTTTATAGAACAAAAACGTAATTTTTCTAAAATTTTATGTAATATTTAGACTTAGATTCATTTTAAACTTGAGGGACAAATGCACCTAATGTTATAAATTTAGTGACCATAGGGTAGTTTTCCCCAAAACTTTATATATTTAAGTTTAAAACTACTTTTCATATAATTTTTATACATTTTTAATTTAAAATTTTAGACCAAGGAATAATAATGATTACCAAACATGTATTGGATGTTTGGCTTACCCACTTCATTGTTAAATAACTCAACTTCATCTACTTCGATAATGTTTACTATTTAAGTTTGCACATTTATGGAGGAAACTCTATCTTTCCAGTTTTGTTTCTTTTGCACATTTATCGAGAAACTCAAACTAAATAACTCTTCAACTCAAATGTAGACTTACTAACTCCAAACTTCGTAACTCACCTTAGCGCCCCAAATACTCCTATATTTTTTTCATAAAAAAAAGAGAGAAAGAATAATAAATAATAAATAGGAAGCCAACTTGAGCATAATTGAAATTAGTTTAGACATATAGTCATACCAAGAAGTCAAAAGTTTGTATCCCCTATTCTCGCATGTTGTTGAACTCAATAAATAAGTAAATAAGAATATTTCTTAAGTACAATATTGAATTCTTAGACAAATTCCAAATTCCAAAAACAATTTTTAGAAAGCTATTTTTTTTTTTTTTTTTAGTTCTCAAACTTGGC
Organism: Benincasa hispida; assembly: GCF_009727055.1. NCBI lineage: Eukaryota > Viridiplantae > Streptophyta > Magnoliopsida > Cucurbitales > Cucurbitaceae > Benincasa > Benincasa hispida. The sequence continues at coordinate 37,709,768 of NC_052353.1, forward strand.
ATGGTTTTTAAACTATTAGTAAAAAGTAGATAATAAAGGAAGAAATTTGGAGGTGAGAGTAGTGTTCATAGATTCAATTGTTAAAAACAAATACCAAAATCGAAATAGTTATCAAATGGGGCCTAAATGATTGTATTTAATTGATTTTTTCCTTTTTGGAGTCAACAATATATTGGTCAAAATGAGCTTAGCTCAACGGTAATTGACATATACTCTCTCCCTTAAGGTCAAAAGTTTGATCCTTATCTTCAGAATTGGCCTTCAAGCTTTACAAAGAGTACATGTCAATTACCGCTGTGTTATGCTCAGTTTGATATTGTTGAGTTGAGAACTATGCTCTAACCGATTTATTTTCCAATTTAATCTTAATGTTCCAAATTTATCGAGAAACATCATTTTTCTCTCTTTTGCACATTTTTCGAAGAGCTTCATCTTTAAAATTCTATAGATAAACTCTAATTTCCTAACTTCAACATATTTTTTTTTCTTGCAAGTTAAATATCATCATCATCATCATCATCAATTTTTTCTTTTTTGGAAAAAAATCAAGTGTTTTTAACATAAGAAAAAATCAGGTTACATTATGGGAAAATGGCATAGATGGCCAATAACAAATGGAAAAAAAGAAAAATGGGTACTCTTTTGAAAACCAGTGAATTTTGGCCTTATGCTTGAAGGAACCCTGTGTAGGGACCATAAAGTGGAAGTAGATCGTGCCAACTTTCCAAATTTTATAGAATGTAAAATTTTACAGAGACAATAAGAAAATATGCATTTAACCCAGAAATAACAACACGCATTTAACAAAAATACAGAATAAGAAAATGGGTTCGAACCCTTACCTTTGAAGAAACTAATCTTCAAATGAATCCCTCGATCTAAAGAACACCACCACAAACCATGGTATTCTCATGATAAGAACCAAGAGGAATGGGGCTCTGACTATTTTGGATTTAGAGAGGGATAGAAAATTGAGAGAGAGGAGAAAGAGGAAGATGGAATTTCCACACAACTTTTCTGTGTGATGAGAGAAACTCTGTGTCCAGTTTTCACCAAAAAAGCATAAAATGAGGATAATCTCCCACTCTCACGTCTGAGAGAGCAAAAACCCTCCCAAAATTGGTTCATTTTTTAAAATAAATAAATTTATTTATTTAATTAAACATTATATATATATATATGATAACTTCGTTATTATATAATATATATATTAAACTATATGTTATATTAAATATAACATATAACATATAGTTTTTATATCATATCAAATACAATATAATCTATAGTTTCTTTTCTCTCACCAATGACATTTAATGTAAATACATTTACATTAAATTTAACAATATGAATCCAATTCATATAATTAATAGTTGAACCATATTCAAATATTTATTTCCTCTCATTAATATTATAATGTATCAAATACATTATAGTAATTATATCATATATACTTAAAAATTTTATTAATTATATCATATATAATCAATTCCCTTAATTAATCTGAAAATTCAAATTAATCCAAAAACTTATTCTCATTAAATCCCGTTGAGCTACCGAGGGGACCTCATGGACCCGTAACTTGAAGCTCCAATGGTACGTGAATAATTAATTAAATTCTTTAATTAAAAATTATTAACCATCCGTTATCTATCAGACACTCCACTAAAGACTAATAATTGCACTCTTCGCACTATAGATATATTTTTGTATCCATTGATATCCAATCAATAGTACAATGACTCTTCACAAGTTGCTCGTAAGTACAATTAGGCCAAAATTATCATTTTACCTCTATAGTTACATCTAACCCCTTAAGTACCACTGATCCCTCTAATGAACAATAAATTATAGTCTAACTATTACCAAACATCTCTCGGACAAGGAGAGATTGTTGCTGTTAGATCGATATGGCAACCCTAGAGGAGGGTGAATAGGGTTTAATTAAACTTTTTTTTTTCTAAATTAACCCAATTAAACTAATTAATACACTTTTTATAAATAATAAGAAAAATTCAATTTATGCAACAAATAAGATTAAAAAAATGTGATAATTTAATTCTATTAAATTTTAGCAAATAAATAAGAACAAACTATAATATACATATTGCTTAAGATTAATTGAATAATGATGTCACTATTTTTAGTAAATGATGCGAAGAAGGCTATGACCATTGAATATAAAAAGGAAGAGTTAGAGAAGAAAACACGGTAATTTTATGAGGGTTCTCGGTTCAATACACTCGACCTACCCACTCCCCAATGGCCTCATTGGGAATTTGAATAATATCATACGACTCTTTCCACAAATTATAGCAGCCCAATAACGTACAAGTTATGCCTATATATCCTTCCTTTACGGCGTTCAAGGAGACTAAACCTGATCTTCTCTTTACACGTGTTTTAGGATCAACATACCGTTGTATATTAAAATTTTTGGGAATTTTTTGATTAGAAACACAATACAACCTTCACTAGAGTGAGATTTACAAAGTTTATGTCATACTCAAACGAATAAAATGTTTGTCCTTGTGCTTAACAATTTTTCACCCAATACTACAATCTAAAATCATACTCTCAAATACTCCAACTCTCCCTCTCTCCAATATTAAGAAATCACCCAACAAAATATTAAGAAACATTTCATAATTACCTCGTATAAAGGAAAGAACACATAATGGCCCTAACTTTAAGGAGAACGCCCAACAACTGAAACTTTATACCTTCACCTCATCCTCATTGAAAGAATCTTTCAGAGAAAAGCGAGATGAGTATAATTATTGGCAATTGCGAATATGTTAAAGCATAGTTTTTTGTTACTGAGCCCCGGCTTGTTAATCGTAACGATTTTCGAGAAGAGGGCAAGACTTGACATGGATCTATTTTATCACTAGAGGTATCCGGCTTAAATATATATTGTTTATTTCCTTTTCCTTATATAAACATTTATCTAGCTACCAACAGAAGATATGAGATCTATGTTAGGAGTCGACGGACATAATCTTGTTGAGGTTTTGCCGCGAGGAATAAGAAACTATATATATTGTCTAGATAAACAAATGTTCCAACACTGCGTCTTAAGTGTGATCTGAGATGTAGTAATAGCCTTTAAATGTGTATACTTTACGCAGATGTCGATCTTCAAAAGATAACCTATATACCCAGAGACATTTAAAATTAAACGTTATTACGTATAAATTCACTTATACTCTTAAAAGTATAAATGGATCCAAAGAATATAAAATAACAACATCTAGAACAGCCTCATCAGAATCTGGTATGTCGATGAGTAACAGGTAGCCGCATGGCTGTAATAGAATCACTGAAGTAGGCATTGAAGATATACTATCGTATATAATTCCATTGTGTTGACATAGCAAATGTTACCAGTGAAAGTCCACAATTTTTACTCTTCAGGTAACTAATCTTTCACAATATGAACGTGCGCTATATTTTATCTAGAACGTCAAATCGCTAATTAATAAATACAGTCAGAAAGATATTAATTAGATATATTATCCGAACCGTGAACACAACATAACTTAAGCACCGAAGTTAGATTAAAAAGATCATATTCGAAACATTGATCTATCAGTTATTATCAATGACATAACTTTACTCTTTTCTTTTCTTTATAATTTTTCATTTTACATATTACGATCCACCAATCTAATTACTTTAATTGATTGCTAAAGCTAGTTTTGCCATCCCAATTTACGGCAATGAGGTATGTGCAGAGTCAAGAGTGCATTTGCCTAAGAAACGCTATCGTACCGTAACAAATAGAGTACTACGATGCGATCGTAAGCCTGATTTTATGGATTGATTATCTAGATCATGTACTTTTTATAGGTCGAATTACTTATAAGATATCAGTCATATCATCAGGAGAATAGCTCCTGAATCACATGATAGCTGATCGTAGGGATCTGCTGAATCTTTAGACGCATAGCGGACTCATATTCTAACATATATGTACCATCAGAGCATGTTATCTGCATGTCCATTACATCATTATAGCATGCATAATGTCTGGGTTTTCATACACTCACTCACTCTTACACCTATGTAAATTTGTTTCAAATGTCACTTAAAAAGATTATGTCACATCATTATGCTCTTCGTTTATGCAATCACATCGTTGATATTACTATAATAAATCGAATATATGACTGACTAAATGAAGTGTATCTGCACAGAACAGTGCTTGTATGATGAGTATATGTTTGACTTTCTCTTACTAGACACGCCTGATCATTTATATTTTTAATGTAAAAAGAGCATGAGTTAAATTAAAATCACTAAGTAGGTATTTGTATATAATTATCATTCAGACGGCTGAGTAGTGTACTAATCATATGCCTATGTACCTGCCTATCCTTTTAGCGTATATTACTATGAATCGATTAGTTAAATATATTACGGTAGATAATAAATCAAAAATTAAACATTTATAATAAAATAACAAATCATGAGTTACTCTACGTATGACGATTACTAGTAGTAGCTAGGTTAATTAAGTATTAGCTTTTACGCCTATCAAAAATATTAAATGTAGTGATCACATACAGTTCCAATATGCGCATCAAACTTTATATACAACCGTGATCACGCACGAAATCAAAGAGTTATCAAGTCTTCTAGTAATCAGTCGTATAACGTAATCCGAAATAGATATAAGCTCAGATGCTAAAGACTCAACCCGATCGTTATTACAGGGTTTAGAGCGCGCCATAATATGTCATATTCATCCAAACGGGAGCACTCCTGTTAGATTTACAGCGGGTCGACTGTGTTTCTGAGTAGTATAGTTCTCGGAAAGTAGAGGTTAGATCTAACGTATAACTAAAATAATTATATTTGTTCTGCTTTTTTAAAACTCACACCAAGATAAGACAATGTAAGAGAAAATCTACAAGTAGAAGGTTACCTGTATAACAAGTTCACCGACAGTAGCTATACATAAACAGGTCTAAAAATGATGTAAAATGACTCTATCCGGGCCATAAATATTGCTACTACGACATCATCAGACTTGATGATAGAAGTTCACCTATGTCATTGCACATAGTATTAATACTATTCAGCATATTACAATAAATATCTTAGATATCAATCACAGTATACCGAAGAAAGTAGGCAAATTATTAATCAACTACTTAAATGCTGAGGAAACTGATAGTAGATAACAAAGCAAATATTTAAAATCTTTAACGGCACAATGGTAATATTTGATGAAAAAATTTCTTCTTAGTACAATAAGATTGAAGAAAAATTATTAATGTCAATATACAGACAAATACACTAAAACTTTAGAGGAGACTCTAGCCAGTACGGGCATGCGGTCCAGTGCTCACGGTTAGGTTGCGTACGTAAGACGGTTAATAAAGATAATAAAGATCCAATCATTTGGCTTACCTCTATTAAGTTTTGCTTATATACACAATCTTAAACACTTAACTCTTTTTTGCAGCAATTGGTCAATCTATTAGTAGAATGTCTCATTATAGGAAATTTTGCATTTACTCTAAAATCAAATTTGATAAGTTTTGAGTATGACCTATTTAATTTAAGAGCAAATCACCTTATGTAATTTTGTTCTTGATTATGAAAAATATCCACTTACTATGAGATAAGATATTGTTGATTGTTACGGTGAAGGAGTCCAATAAAATAGTTGTAGAATATGAGATAGTGCCAACTATTTAATAAGTTATGATTCCATCATTGGATTCTACGCATATTTTATTTAGTCAACAATAGTTATCACATATCCACTACAATCTTCTAGAAAATGTATCATTTCGTGTTACAGAAAAACAAAGGAAACAGAAATTTAGTAGAAAGGCCAAAAACCTAATTATTATCAATATATATTGTTGTAATCTTTAGAAAGCTATAGTAATCTTATTTCTAAATATCTAGTACTTAATATAAAAAGAGTAGTATTCGAATTTTACCAAAATCATTTAAAATCCCTATTTCTCAAAGCCAGTAAAAATTAAACTGAATTCTATCAATAAATTATACCAAGCTCTTATGAGGACTTGTGTTTTAAGTACCATAATAAAGATATTATGACCTTTATTTTATCAATTATATAGATACATATCAGCAAAGATGACAGATTAATCACTTTTTCAAACACTCCAGAGTATGTTATACCATAAACTTCCATACATGATATAATACATTTTAATTAAATAACCATATATTTTTATTATTAATTAAAAGACAATTGGTAAATTTCACATTTCATTTGGTAAGTGATACAAAAGTGAAATCTTATAATAATGCAAAAGCATAGCAGCGAGTCTACTCTACTTATCAGACCTTCGATTCCGGCAACGGGATAAGCGAAAAGATGAGATTTCGATCAGTTAATCTACCTAATTCCTGCTCTGCATTTTCATTTGACAAGTCTTTTATGAGACTTTAATGAAGCTATACTAAGGTTCTAGCTTAAACCACCAGTCTTAATCTCTCATATCATTACATCCACTTGCATCCCAGTTTTATTTGTTGCTTAGGAAGAGAACTGCCATTTAGTTTCCACTCTACATAGAAGTCCTACATGATACGCGCCATGGGACTTATATTCTTCCCTAAACTCATCCTTCCTTTCAAATTGCGATTTAATTCTAACTTTTCCTCTTGCACTACCTCTCCTAATCCTAAAAATAACTTCCAAGATTCATTTAGCCTCCAGCTATCTTTCTTTGGATTATAACCTTTTCCTATGGAGCTCAAATGGTTTGTGTTGTTTGATGAAACATACCAATGTTACAGCAGAGACTTGATTGAGAGGACATTTTTAAGCAGATGGAATCTAAGTTTCCTAGAACACCATTTTAAGTGTTTCTTCTAGCGATCACCAAAGGTAAGGCGTTCGAACGAACTTCAATTACTCTTCTTTATTTTCTTGTGATGGTATTTTGTTGATATACAGAAGATGCCGTTCATATGACTCCTGCCTACGTTTACTTTTTAGTAGCCCATGGTATGAAGTAACCGTTTAGCCCCTCTTCGATTTCTTTTTGCTGTATTGTAAACAATACACCATTGTCTGCTCTTTAAGCTGTTCGATAATACAGATGTATTGCTAGTTTCCTGTGGAAGGTTGTTGCTGTGCTCCGAAAATCGTAACCACTCAAATCTACCAAGTGTCTATGATCTCGCAAAGAATTTCACTTCGTTAAAACACATCTGTAAACATATAATGGAAGTTTTATGTGGTTCCAAGCTCACATTGTAAAAGATAGACATTCCAAGAATAAAATCCCACACAAATAACATGCTAGATCCGTGAATACTAAAATTCTTTTATTGAAAATTCTATAAAAGACTATAACTACTTAAAAGAATAGCCAAAGAATAATACCAACATCCGCTTCTAGATCATAATTTTCAATTATTTCTTTGTTATTCAAAATAAAACATTTGCAACCAAAACTTATGAAATACCCAATTTTGGAATTTTGTTATGCAAAGTTCATAAGGAGTTTTATTCAAAGAAGCTCTAATTAAAACTTTATTTAAAACATAACAAGCAGTGTTAACGGCTTCCGCCCAAAAGAATGTAGGTAAACCAACTCATGCAACATTGATCTAGCAATTCTTGCAAAGTACAATTTTTCTTTTCAACTACACCATTTGTGAGGAGTTCGGAGTGGAGAAATTATGAAAACATTTTCTTCACAAAAAGTTTCAAAAAGTATTGCTATCAAATCTCTCCCATGATCACTCCTAATTTTAAAATCAAAACCACTTTTTTTCATTTGAACTCTTTTTGCAAAACTAGAAAAGCTTTCAAAGCATCATCCTTTATGTTTTAAGCATCAAAAACCCAAGTAAATCTTGAAAAATCATCAACTATCACAAAGGCTTAATAGTTCCCTCAAACTACAATTCAGAAGTGCCAAATAAGTCCATGTGTACTCAGTTGAAGGGGTCTAGTTGTAGAAATCACATTTTTAGATTTGAAAGAGACTTAAGTTTGCTTACCCATTTGACAACATCACAAACTTTGTCTTTTCAAATTAAATTGGGAAGACCTCTAACCAAGAATTCTTGAAAATATTTGAAATAAGTGCATGCTAGCATCTAGTCTGTCTACACCATAACAGAATCATTATGCAAAGCCAATAAACATTTATCATTAAATAGGACAATCATTCAAATTAATAGTAAAATAACATCCACTCATATTCCAACAAATATAACTTTTCTATCACTAGCATTTCAATGATGCAATTCTTTTATCAAACACAACTCTAAAGCTTTATCCACAATTGACTAATACTAAGTAAATCATGCTTAAAACCATCAACCAAAAGTAACATTTCAATAGAAGATTCATTACCTATACTACCTTTACCAATTATTTTACCTTTCTTGTTGTCACCAAAGGTTACAAGACCTCCATCCTTTTTGGAGAGGATACGAACTTGGATGGTCTCCCATCATGTGCCTCGAGCAACCACTATCAAGTACCACTTTGTTTTTCTTAGAGGCTTTCAAACAAACCTACAAACACAAAATGTCAAGATTGATTCTTTGGTACCACACTTGTTTGGGTCCTAGATGGTTAGCATTAACAAACTTGGGAACCATTTCATTTTTGCATAGACATTTAAGGTATTGGATTTAGAACAAGTAACAAGAATAAGTTGTATGTACAAACTTGCCAAGAGAAACAAACAACATTATGCAAAGATTATCTCTTACAACAATTTATGCACTCTACTTTCCTTGGAGTATTGTGAAAATTTCCCTATGAGAAAATTTTCTTCTTGGAGAAGTAGTATGAGCAATTTTCAATTTAAAACACTTAGGTCTAATATGGCCTTCAAAACCACAATAATGACATATGGCACAAAGTTAGATTTAACATGCTTAGACACAATCTTAGGCTATAAAGCTAGGCATATTATGAGATGCTTTAACAAGATTAGTTTTAGAACTTGAAGGAGTAGAACATTCATCAATATAGCCTAACTCTTTATCACCAAAAGGCTTGCCTACTCAATATCTTGTCTAATCCTTTAGTACCTATTGTGAACTTTTTTAATAGGATTCTTTTAGCCTTATCAAGTTCTGTGCAAACACTAATTCCTTTTTCTTTGAGTAATTTAATCAAATTATCTTTTTCACAACTATCAATGCTCAAGAAATTAACTTTGTCAAGCAAGGCATTTTCTCATCACAATCAAAGCATGCTTGTCACATAGGATATTCATTTCATTAATATGCATAGCATCATGCTCATTCTCTTTAAGCAAGCAACTTTCTTCAAGTAAAGACTTATTTTACTATAGATAAACCATTGTATTTCTTTTAAGCACAACATACTTATAACTAAATTTTTTTCTAAATCATTTGCATATTTTCAAAAGCTTCGACCATTCATTATAAAGAAGAGGTTCTAGAGTTACTCATCATTTTATTCATCCTTTTGTCACATGATGCCATGAAGTAAAATTGGCCCACTTCTCATTATCACTCCACTTTCCCTTTCATCGTATACCCAAGTAGCTTTTCATGCTTTCTTCTTGGATTTCTTGATGATTTGAGAAAGAACAATCGGTTCTAATAATGACCCGGCTTCTTGCATCATAGCATATTACCTCATCCTTTTTGCTCTTTCACCTTTGGACTCTTTTGGTGGAGAGATGCCTTCTTGAATTGCTTTTTTTCTATGATGAATTCTTATACTTTACGTGGAATAGCTACTCATCTTTATCAAGGATCTTCATCTGGAGTCAACTTCTAAAGAGATAATCTTAATACTATACTCTTTCTTTATTTTTCTTCTCATCCTCTATTTTTTCTTGATCTTTATCTCATGCGTCAACAACGAACGAGTTTCCATACGTGTGGTAGAATTTGAAATGTTTTTTCTTTGGGGAGCAGGCTACCAGTTTTAGTCGCCAAAGAATTGTTTACGGCAAATAGACCACTAATAGTTTCTCTGGATATTTAGATCCTTTGCTCTGAACAGTATTAGCTCCTATTGTTAGCAACCACAATAGCTCCTTATCTCTCAAGATAATCTTTCCAAGTCTTCTAAGCATTGAAATGTTAGTAAATCTAATAACATATTGGAATAGCTTCATTTCATCAATTTTAAACATTTTATATTGATGAACTAACATGTCAATCTTTGTTCTTTTACTTGACTAGTTCCTTCATGAGTAATTTTATTTATCCCATATCTCTTTAGCGGTTTGCAAATAGACACTATATCATATTCAACTCATTCAAAGCACAAAATAAGCAATTAATAGCTTCGGCATTAAGAGCAGCTTTCTTTTCCTGTATTGACCATTCTCTTAGGTTTATAGTGCTAACGCCATTAACATCTTTTGTTGGAATTTTAAAACCTTCCTCAACAATACCATAAATCATAATCAATAGAAAGCAAGAAAATCTCATTCTATTTTTCCAATAACTATAATTAGTACCATTAAAGAAAAGAGCCTTTGTAATAGATTGACTATCAGTAAAAGGGATAAACCTAAGTTGTCATAGCTCAAAAACAATTAAGTTGATTAAGAAATAAATATTTCAAGAAAGCAACCCGCTCTGATACCAATTGTTGATCGATATGACCCTAGAGGGGGAGGGGTGGAATAGGGTTTAATTAAACTTTTTTTTTCTAAATTAACCAATTAAACTAATTAAAACTTTTTATAATAATAAAAAAAATCAATTTATGCAACAAATAAGATGACAAAAATGTGATAATTTAATTCTATCAAATTTTAGCAAATAGAAAAAAAAAACAATAAATTACTTAAAATTAATAAAAAAATAAAAAAAGAGTATAAAGAAAACTATATTTTATATAAAAAGACCAACTCGCCATTTAAACCAAAAGTGCCTCTGTGAGAATTTGAATAAAATCTTTCCGACTCTTTCCACGGATTAAAGCCCAACCGTTACACTATCGCTCCTTTTACGGGTTAAGAGCAAACCCAATCCTTTCCACGGCTTAGGATCACCGTTACAAAATGTTGGAATTTTTAAAGAATACAATACAACCTCTCACAGAGTGGATTTACAAGTTTAAGCACTCAACAATGTATTCTCACAATACAATAACACTCTCTCAAGAATAAGATAAGAGAAAAAAATAATATTTAGGAACTTAGAGAGAGCAACAATGAAACTTTTGAATTTTGGAGGATTATGAAATGTAAAATTTGTTGGTTATAAAATTTGGAAGATAATAGTTATAAGATGGAAAAATTTTTAGAAACCACATATTAATGGGACATATGGATTTTGGAAAAGAAAAATCAATGGTGGAGATTTTAAACAAACTAGTCGGTTAGATACAAATAAAATATATCATTAAATTCATTTCTTTTGAATATTCATTTTTCTTTTTAAAATTAACCAAAAAATAATAAAAAAAACCCAGTGTCAAAAACTAGCCGTTAGACACAATTATAAAATAAATATAAATTTATTTTCCTTTTAATTCATTTTTTTTAAATTCATATTTTTAAAGTCAATCCAAAAATAAAAAACAACCATGTGTAAAAAAACTAGCCGTTAGACACAAACATAAAATAATCATTAAACTTTATTTTAAATCAATCCAAAAATCAAAAGTCCATCATATATTAATCTCTTAATGATCCACCATTCAACCAATATGCTACCACATGTCTACATGCAAATGGTCTGGTTATGCCACGTCATCCACCACAGTATTTTCTCTATAAACTTGTTTCAGTCATATCGTCATCGTTTTAGCTTCGATTTGAGTGATTCAAGAGGTGTTGGAATCGTTGTTTCGAGCTCTACGCTATGGAAATATTAAAACACTAAGATTTTCAGTAATTAAAAATTGAATTTTTTATCATCAAAACATTGATTAATTAATTAATTAAAATTAATTAATTTGAGATTAAGGGCAAAAAATCCAACAGTTGCGCTACATTATTCAAGTCCCAGAATCAACCCTTAAGGGAGCAATTTATCTGCTTGCCCTGACTTTGAGGAAGGAGTAAATTCCTTCTTGTGTAGTTGTGTTCCCAGCTCCCCAATCAAACGAATCTCCAAAATGGTAGGCTCGTTGAGTCGGCGGTCTGGCCACTCTCACCTATACAAATCAAAGGACCGCTTTCATAGGTAAGATTTCACAACTCACTCAGGATTTAGGTCATGTTACCTATGGTCATTCTGGTGAAATGCAAGTCTCTATTATTAACGACGTTATATAATGAGACTAAACATTTCGTGGTCCGGTCTTATACAAACTCCTTCATATAGAATATCGCCGCTCACATGTCTCCACATGAATGATCATGATCAAATCATTTGTAGCACTTTACAACAATTGTAATGTTCGAGCATTCGCGTGTTGCGGTCTTGGAGGTTGAACGAGCGTTCGTGATCAAGGGATTTTGAAGATGAGTCTTCAAAGGGACGATATTCTTTCCTTTGATCTTATTGTAAAGCATGCTGTAATTTTGTATTGTGCATGACTTGTAAGTTTCCATTTCTTGATTGTAATTGTGTATGTTCAAATACGAATGGAATTTGGAAAGATCATTCCGCTGCTCATGAAAATCCTCATGTCTGATTTCCTTCAATTGGTATCAGAGTCAAGTTGTTCTGATATTCCAAATTTAAATTCTATTTTGAACTTCTTTTACAGTCGTGATGGGATTTTCTGCATGGCGTTTAATTGTTAAATGCATTTAATAGGATTAAATTGATTGGAATAAAAGATTAAAATTGTATTAAATCTATCTATAAGGGACCTTTTGTCTAAGGCGGGTTCTGTCTAGGTTGGGATACTTAAGCTGACGAAAATGGAAACCCCTACCTGGGAACCTACCTTGAAAGGTGAATTAGATAGATTTTTTGCAAGCATGCGACAGTTGTTTGAAGACTCTGCTAATGAGTTTAATAGATGATGATCAAAAGTTGTTTAACTATCCAAGGTAAAAGTTACTCTTGGGCAAACCTAAAAGTTAGTTAGTTAAAATCCTTAGCCGTGTTTTTTTCTAAGTAAGCTGAACCCTAGGTTATAAAATACCCAGTGGGAAGAAGAGATGTATCTGATATGTCAATAATTCTACTCATGTTTCTCCCTGAATGTTCATGTCATGGGATTCATGCTTGGCCTCTTGGTGTACTGGGAGCATCCCTTTTCGGATGGTGTTTGCATGAGTCAATATTAAGGTGGACGGAGAAAGTGTTTATAGTAAGTGGGTGACGGGTGTGTGTCAACACGTCTTACAGTCTTTATCATTGGTTCGCACCGTGAGATCATTTTGTACTCCCTCGTGGCGCCCTGGGAGCATCCCCCTTCGGATGGGTTTTGTACAGTTGGTCAATATCAAGGTGAACTCCAGAAATGGATAGGGCCACTTTAGTTTTTGCCCCAATCGGATTTTTTTCTTTTGGATTGGTTGCTTAGGGCGAAACTATAGGGCCTAAAATGGCGAGTCACAATTACGGGAAATTGTTAAGCAAGTTAATGATTTCTTGACCAAATCAATGATGGCTACTCGTTATAGGAGCAAGAGATGTTTTGGTATTAATGGCTGGTTGAGAATGTCTCAATTCAGAGGAGGGATAAATTGACCACCATTCGACGGTTTTTGTCCTAAACCTTTGAAGCGTCATTGCGAAACTAGATGTCACACGGGGTTCATGTTAGTTTTGCTAAACTGTATTGGATGTTGTATGTTTTTTCAACGAGTATTTCTTAAAACCTAACGTAGGTCAATGTGTTTTTGTTTTTAGCAACATGTTTGATTTTCCTTTTAATGCCTCTAATTTGACCGGTTACATACAGTGGAAAGAGTCTTGTAAAACATATTTCGTGGTAAATAACCTCAAGTTTTTCATGGTTGAGGAATATCCTTAAGTCCCGACCCTTGATGCACCGCGAACTGTTCGTAATGCATGAAGAGATCCTTGAGCGAAAGCGAATTGTCCAAATTCAATTTTGACTGAAAATAAAATTTACAGTAAACAAACAATGGATATGCATTTAACGTTAAATTACATCATGCTTTAAATAAGAAACTAGTTCAAGAGAAATTACCTTTGAAGAACCTTTCTTCATGAATCCCTCGAATAATTAGGAACAGAACAACTTTCTCTTGGAAATTCTTCTTCTCGCACGGACACTACCAATCGAGAACCCTCTGTATTCTCTTTTGGGATTAAAGGATTCAAGCAAGATTTATGGGCTTTGCTTGAATCCTTGGTAGATGGAAGAAGAAGGAGAGGATTGGAGGAAGTTTTTCTCAGAGAGCTTTTCTCTGTAGAATTCTTGGAACCAAATTAATCTCATCCACCCAATTTTGTCACTTGTTGGTTTTCTTTGAGAGAATGTGGGGAGGGAGTTATAAATCCTTCCCTTTTATTAATAACAAATATATAATAACTACTTTATTATATATACACTATATGCTATATCAAATATAACATATAGCCTATAGTTGTATATTGCATCAAATACAACATAAACTATATTTTTATTCTCTCTTAACTATACGTGGCATTTAATATAAATCATATTTATATTAAATCAATTTATATGAATCTCATCCATATAAATGATATTTGGATCATATCCAAATACTTAATTCCTCTCAATATAAATCATATTTATATTAAATCAATTTATATGAATCTCATCCATATAAATGATATTTGGATCATATCCAAATACTTAATTCCTCTCAATATAAATCATATTTATATTTAATTACATGAATCTCATTCATATAATTGATATTTGAATCACAGTCAAATTCCTCTCATAGTGTATCAAATACATTATAATAATTATATCATATATAATTAATTCCCTCAATCAATTTGAACACTACAAATTAATCCAAAGATTGAATCCCTGTTGAGTTACAGTGGGGACCTTATGGACTTATAGAATGAAGCTCCAACGATACTCAGATAATTAATCAAACTCTTTAATTAAATTACCCAACATCCATTGACTGCCAGTCACACCACTAAAGACCGACAACTGCACTATTTACACTACAGATACATTTCTGTGTCCATTGGATATAACCAATCAATAGTGCGATGACCCTTCACAAATTTCTCGTAAGTATAGCTGGACGAAAATACCGTTTTTCCTCTATAGTTACATCTAACTCCTTAAGTACCACTGATTCCTCAAATGAACAATAAGTCATAGTCCCACTATGACTAAGTTCTCTCGAGCTAGGAGAGGATGTGGCCACTATATTCAAGACTCGGAATTCAGCCCTTAAGGTAGCAATTTATCTACTTGCCCCTGCATCAGGGAAGGAGTGAATTCCATCTTGTGTTGCTAAGTTTCCAGCTCCCAATCAAACAAATCCCTAAAATGGTAGGCTTGTTGAGTTGGCAATCTGGCCACTCTCACCCATACAAATCAAATGACTGCTTTCATGAGCAGGTTCATTACTCACTTAGGATTCAGGTCATATCATCTATGGTCATCCTAGTGAAATGTAAGTCTCTATTATTAATGGTGTCATGTAAAGAGACTAGTCATTTCGTGGTCCGATCTTATACAAACTCTTTGTATAGGATACCTCCGCTCGCATGTCTCCACATGAATGATCAGGATCAGATCACTTGTATCATTTTACAACACTTGCAACATCTACAAAGCGGGTTGTATTCATAGTTTCACCAATATAAGTTACCCAGCCTTATCCATCTACTATAGACCATTTAGGTTATTATTTAAACAAGATCCTCTTGTATGTCTCTACATACTTGTTTAAATTACATGAAATAACCTCGAATCTTAGTTTATTGGATTGAATATATGCTTATAAAATAACACTTATTCTATTATCAACAATATGTTTATACAGAGTTTACAAACTACGATATTACAAATAGATTTAGGACACCATTCCCGACAACACAACCCACTCCCACTTACTATAAACACTCTCTCATTCACCTTGATATTGACCTATACAAATGACATCTGTAGGGGGACATTCAAGGTGCCTCGAGGCTGAGTATAATCTCACAATATGAACTTTAAGGTAGAAACATGAAGAGGATAAAATGAATTATCATATACCCCATTTTCATCCTACTGAGTGTTTTATCTAGGGTTAATTAACTCAGAAAAATTCGGCTACTGATTCTAACTAAGTGAATGTTTAATTTGCCCAAAAAATAATACTTGCCTTTAGATAGTTAAAGAATTTTGATTAAGGTCTATTAAACTTTTTAACAAACTTTAATCAAACTTTCATGCATGTAACAAATCTATCTAATTCACATTTCCATGTAAGTTCCCAGGTAGGGGTGTTATGTTTCCATCAACTTAAATACCCGAGCCTAGACAGAACTCTCCTTAAACAAAAGGTCCCTTATAGATACATTTGTTACATAGTTAATCTTTTATTAATAATTAATTTAATCCTATTAAAGCAATTAAAAGATTAATCTTATATTTCTAATCTCATTAGAAATGTTATTTGGATCATGTTTTAAAATAATTTTAAAAGATGATTTTAACCTAAGGTTTGCATACAACACTGAATTATAATTTAAGTTTCTAATTTCATTTTGTTATGACAATTATAAACAAATGAAACAAATTAAAATATACATTGCATGCTTTGACATACTTCAGTAAATTATAACATTTATAAATTATCTAAGGTAGTGTCATGCATCATGAAAGCATATTTCAAACTAACATATATAACATTCATATAAATACTTAATGAAATAATCTATAGCATACATCTATATAAACATTGGACTATATAGTATAACAATTATAATATAAATGATGCATGGATATGCTATCAATTCATGCATGCAGATATTATAACAATTATATTACATGATGCATGGACATTGATAACTGGTAGAAATACAAGTTATTACAGCTCAATTAAGTAAAATAATGAGAGAGTACGATGGTAAAATAGGCAATATCATGTCAGAAAGCGTTAAACTAAAAGGAATTGCGATCGTGAGTGCTTATTGCATAAAAGCAGCTAATTTACCTATTTTGTGCAGGCATAATGTGATGACGCATATGAAATTACGATCCAAAGGCACAATGCATCAGCGCGCTTGAAGATTGCGATCGCAAGACGTGATTGTGAGAAGATTCTTAAAAAGGTGGCCGCATAAAGACCTCGCATCAAGGCGACAACATAATAAATCATGATGGGACCGAAAGCTAATAACGGTCGATTCCGAATTTAGGTGACAAGTCGTTAAAAGTCACACTGTAGCAAGTACACTTAACTTTTGGTGATTATTAAACGGCGCAACAAAATAGGGGAATTATTGCCATCCATCATTTCAATCATTAGCAAGAAAAGCTGTTTCACCTTGAAATCTATAAATACCGAAAGCCATCAGAGTTAGTTAGTTAGTCTGTTCGCACACAGATTGAGAGACTGCTGGAAAGCAACAGAAAGGAGAGAGGGCCAACACTTGCCAGAGCAAGAATACACAACTAGAACAGAGGTGGAAGTGATAAAGAGTAGTGTAAAAGGCCACGGGAAGCAAGACATTGCTTACCGGGCTTCTTATCTCTCAAATCCATTTGTTATTTTCTATTCCATACTTTATTTGCAGAAAATGGAAACCTCATTTCTATCTATGTCAATCTCTCCATACCACACATGAGTAGCTAAATTTCTAAATGGGTTGAGAACTACTTAGCTAGCATGACTTAAGATTTACATTTTATAAGATCATATTGTCTTGTGTATGCATCCTTCACCTTTTGGACATACTTGAAATAGTAGTCTAAAGATAGAATCTAGACTTGAGGGAGTCAAATTAGAACCTAGGCTTGAGAGAGTTGGATTAGAATCGCATAAGCAAGAAGTAGAAACTTAGATCTATTGCTATTTACACATCGCATGCGCCCTAAAAGTAGGAATGATGGTATGCAGTCACCTTTTTTATGTGTGCATCATTCATTGTCGCATAGGCAAGAGTAAAGACTTAGAAATAAGTCCTATCGACTGTCTGCATATACATCGCATGCGTCTTAGAAATAGGAGTATGGCATTCTGCATTGAGAGATGCAGTACTGATATGTGTGTGTAGCATGATCGCATAAATTGTGTACAATCTTAGGAAATGTTAGCCAAACCCCTTCTCAACCTCTTCATCGCATACTTATCGTAACTCTATGCTTTCATCACCTTGCGCTCAACTCCATCGCATAGGAAAAATCTAGATTAAAACACTATTCACCTCATTATTTTTACCACCGCAATAGAATCAAAGAGTGTCGCATATCTACTTAGTAGTCCTTATGTTCGACCCTGAAATTACTAGGAAACCTAAAGAGGCTTATACTTGGGTCTTGTTAGGAAAATGTGCATGATCACCGCATAACACACATCATCGCAAACTCACACCATAACACATCATAATTACACGCATCAGGCATGCTATAAAATTAAATCATGTATCTAAAATTATAGCATTTATAATATAAAGCATGAAATTAAATGCATAACCTATGGTGGGATTTTATACTATATGACATACTTTATGGCATATAAATATAGATAGAATTCATACATCACATGTATAATATAAAAGCAATTAAAGGACAGGGATTGGACTCCTAAAAGGAAATTTAAACCTAACTATTACAAAATAAATATCCATCTGGTTCGAAATAGGTAAATCAGGCCTTGAACCGCCCGAACCAGATCGCGAACAACTCGAACCAGCCATGAACTGGTCCAGAAGAACCTAACCAACTTGAACTGAAGAATCCACGAATCGAACCGGACCAACAGACTACAAACTGCGTGCAAACAAGAATCGGACAGTGTGTTCTCTTTGTCTCGGAGCATGGCGACGTCGTGACGCTATGGAGATTACCTTCGTCCACTGCATCGCAGCTTCGTGACACTAGGGCACAACGTCACGATGCTACTGTACAATCGGCCACTGTACAGTTTCAAACTTTTTCGAAACGCCTTCGATTTTGGCATTGTTTTCACCAGATCGTCACGGGAAACAGCACGAGCGACTCAATGACTTAAAATATAGACTCGATTCTTAGTTTATGTCCCAAAACATGGGCCTTTACAACACAAAATTGTAAAATAAAGCAATAAATCTATACTGTCTAATCCCGTAAACATCCATTAATTGCAAACCACGTTCAACACAGTACATCACATGAACCTTCTAAATCAATAACCCAATAAAACTATCAAATTAATTCTGCAAATTTTAGAAAAATTGGGCTATTAAACACCACTCTGATACCAATTGAAGAAACCTTGTGAAGGGACCATAAAGCAGAAGCGTATCGTGCTAATTTTCCTAAATTTTACGTAATGTAAAATTTTACAGAAATAATAAGAAAATATGCATTTAACCGAGAAATTACAGCATGCATTTTAAAAAATATAGAATAATAAAATAGGTTCGAACCCTTAACTTTGAAGAAACACATCTTTAAATGAATCTCTCGATTTGAAGAACACCACCACAATGGTTACCGCAGTATTCTCAGGATAAGAACCAAGGAGGAGTGGGGCTCTAACTATTTTGGATTTAGAGAGGGATAAAAAATTGAGAGAGAGGAGAAAGAGGAAGATGGAATTTTCACATAACGTTTTTATGTGATGAGAGAAACTCCGCGTCCACTTTTTACCAAAAATACATAAAATGAGGATAACCTCCCACTCTCTTGTCTGAGAGAGAAAAAAGGTGGGGAGGGAGTTACAACTCCTTCCCAAAATTATTTTTTTTAAATAAATAAATTTTAATTTATTTATTTAATAAAACATTTAATATATATATATATAATAACTACCTTATCATATAATATATATATATAACTATATGTTATATCAAATATAGCATATAACCTATAGTTTCTATATTGTATAAAATAGAATATAAAAATTGATTCTCATTAAATCACATTGAACTATCGAGGGACCTCATGGACTCGTAGCTCTAAGCTTCAACGGTACGTGAATAATTAATTAATCTATTTAATTAAATTATTAACCATCCATTAATTGTTGGGCACTCCACTAAAGACCTACAGTTGCACTCTTCGCACTACAAATATATTTCTATGTCCATTGGATATAACCAATCAACAGTACAATGACCCTTCACAAATTGCTCGTAAGTAAAACTGGGTCAAAATTACCATTTTGCTTCTGTAGTTACATCTAACTCTTTATGTACCACTAATCCCTCTATGGAACAATAAATCATAGTCTAACTATGACCAAATCCCTCTCGGGCCAGGTGAGGGTGTGGCATCAAATTACTCAAGCCATGGAATAACCCTTTAAGGGAGTAATTTATCCACTTGCCCCGATATTGGGGAAGGAGTGAATTCCTTCTTGTGTAGCTGTGTTCCAAGCTCCCAATCAAACGAATCCTCAAAATGGCAGGCTTGTTGATTTGTCGATCAGGCCATTCTCACCCATACAAATCAAAGGATCACCTTCATCTGTAGAAGTTCACAACTCATTCAGGATTTAGGTTATAATACCTATGGGCATCCTGGTGAAATATAAGTCTCTATTATGAATGACATTATATAATGAGACTAAACATTTTGTGATCTGGTTTTATACAAACTCTTTTGTATAGAATATCCCCCCTCACATGTCTCCACATAAATGATCAGGATCAATAATTTGTAGCACCTTACAACGGTAATACCTACAAAGTGGGATATACTCGTAGTATCACAAGGATAAGGTATCCAACCTTATCCATCTACTACAGACTATTTAGGTTATCACTTAGACATGATCAACCCATATGTCTTTATGATAACGGATAGAAATGCACATTATCATAGTACTAAGTTCTTAAATAATGTTAATTACGTTGATGAAATATGTTAAATTGCGTCCATTAAGCATAAATTTTATAATATTGTGGTCGCATGCGTCCAACGCATTAGAGTAGTTGATCTTTACATTTTTGTGCAGAATATGCGTTAACGCAATGCAGAGATTGTGATCATAGGAATACATTGGTCGAACGCAAGTTCACTGCAAGACTTCGTGTTGATCATGCTCGCAAACATTCACCCAAGAATAATCACTGCAACTTGGTCAGTGCAACATGGTGGGCATATCCGGGTGAAAGGATAATTAAGAGCGATAAGATAGAAAGCTGACAGTTGTCGGATCCAAATTAAGTTGACAGCCGACAACGGTCACAAAGTACATTCAGCTTTATTGGTGACAATTATCCGGCGCATCAGTCAGGAATTAAAGCTGTCCCATCTATACAACCGGGAGAGAGAAGCCGCCTTTCACCATGGAAACTCTATAAATACCAAGTGATTTCTTCAGAGAAGGGGTTAAGTAGTCGATTACTTCATCACTTTACAAGTTCACGCATTTGTCCATAGTTTTCTTTCATTTTAAGGCGGGCGCGAGGAAGAAGGTGTGCCGGTAGATTGTTCCAGTAAGCTTGGGAAAGTACCGGAAGCTCCAAGGATAGAGAGAGGGCCGATGCTTGTGGAAACGGGAACATTTGTAGATCAGAATATGATTCAGTGTAAAAAGCCTCGGTCAGCAAGGAATTGCTACCAGGCTCTCTACCTTTACTCTTCATTGTCATTTTGTACTCAACTCATTTATAAGAATGAAATTTCTTTCTCTATATCTATTCATTTTCTGTCATTTATGCATGAGTAGCTAAATTAGTTGAATGGGTTGAGAAGTAATTAGCTAGCATAACGAAAGAATCTTCATTCTTTGCAATTATCTTGTTTATGTTAGCTTCATTCGTCTATTAGAAATACTCGGGTGGGTAGTCTAAAGACAGGATCTAGACTTGGGAAGGTCAGGTTAGAATCTAGGTTTGGAAGAACCAGATTAGAATGCATAAACGGGAGATAGGCACTTAGGAATGAGCACTATTTGTTATTAACGCATCACATGCATCTTAACAATAAGATA
The DNA here is from genome assembly GCF_009727055.1 of Benincasa hispida. Taxonomy (NCBI): domain Eukaryota; kingdom Viridiplantae; phylum Streptophyta; class Magnoliopsida; order Cucurbitales; family Cucurbitaceae; genus Benincasa; species Benincasa hispida. The sequence continues at coordinate 37,731,721 of NC_052353.1, forward strand.
TGATTGTATGTGGTCACCTTGCTTTCATGCATTTTGCATCAACGCATAGGACAAGAGTAGAGACTTAGGGATAAACTCTATGGACATTTTGCATTCAACTCATGCATCCTAGACTTAGGAGCATCGCATTTACATTGGGAAATGACTTGCTGTGCATGGTTGTAACATGATCACAAAGTTTGACGCATTCCCGAGTAACGCTAGCTAAAGATCTTCTCAACCCGTTCATCGCATACTCATTGCATCTATCAATACAACTATCTTTCTCAAATCCGCCGCCTTTATTTACTTCTTTTTCATCAACACAACAACATACCCACACTTTATTTATTTACTTGGTTATCACAAAGTTTTCATAAACATTAACAATGCAACTATTTTCACAAGTCCTGTGTTCGACCCTGGACTTACCAGGAAACTCAGAGGAATTTACACTTGAATTCTGCTGGGGAAACTTGAGTGCACAATGCAATCCATCAACGCATATCATCTATATTTCCATTCATAAAATAACGCATCACTCTACATACATGTTTAAGCTAACAAGACAACCTTAGATGTTAGATTATTGGTTTGTGGTTAATGCAAATAATTTTGAAATAAAATATCATATATTTTATTACATAAATAAAATGTTTGTACAATACAATTATAAACTATAAGACTCTACCAGATTAGGGCATCAACCCCAACAATGCTTATGTCATCACTATATGAAATTACCAAATTAACCTTAAATACATACTTCTATTTTCTTCGTTTTGCGGCATTTTCTTTTTTTCTTTTTTGGTTCTTTAGTTTCTTCTTCTTCCATCTTCCTTTTTTTTTTCAATTCCTTTTTTTTTTGTACATTCTTCTTTCGTTTTTCTACTTTTGTTCTTTTTTCTGCATTTCTTCTTCTTTTTTTCCTATTTTTTCTTCGTTTCATTTTTTTTTTCTTTTGCATTTCTTTGCATCAAGTATCAAACCTAAAGTATAGAGCATTAGAGCATTGAGCATCAAGTGAACTTCTGAATTGATCATAAAGCATGCAACATAGAGCGTAAAGTATCAAGGATAAGGATCAAGTAGTATGTAGCTAGTATATAGAATAGAGTATAAAACATCCAAACATCAAGCATCGAACATCGAGTATCGGGGATCAAGGATCGAGGATCAAGGATCGAGCAGCATGTAGTCTTGGGTTTGATGCCCTAAACCTCGTAGGGTCCTATAATCTGTAAATGTTATGTACAAACTCATTAATTATTTAACAAATAATATGATATTTTATTCCCATTTTTTGTTGCATTAATCACAAAGCAGTAAGCTAAGTTCCATGGTTATCTCGTAACATAAACATGAGTGTAGAGACATACAGATGGATCATGTTTTAAATAATAACTTAAATGGATTGTAGTCGATGGATAAGGCTGGATACCTTATCTTGGTGATACTACGAGTATGGCCTGCTTTGTAGATGTTACAATTGTTGTAAAATGCTACAAGTGATCTGATCCTGATCATTCATGTGGAGACATGTGAGTGGGGATATTCTATCAAAGGAGTTTGTATAAGACCGGACCCTGAAATGAGTAGTCTCATTATATAACACGTTCTTAATAGAGAGTTCCATTTCATCAAGATGACCATAGGTAACATGACCTGAATCTAGAGTGAGTTGTGAACTCCGGCCTATGAAGGTAGTCCTTTGATTTGTATGGCTGAGAGTGGTCAGATCACCGACTCAACATGCCTACCATTTTGGGGATTCGTCTGATTGGGGAGCTGAAAACATAGTTACACAAGACGGAATTCACTCATTCCCCAATGTTTGGGAAAGTAGATAAATTACTCTCTTAAGTGCTAATTATAGGGCTTGAACATTGTGGTGCCACACCCTCTCTTGGCCCGAGAGGGTAGCCATAGTGGGACTATGTTTTATTATTCATTAGAGGAATCGGTGGTACTGAAGGAGTTAGATGTAACTACAGGGACAAAACGGTAATTTGGCCCAGATATACTTACGAGCAATTTGTGAAGGATTTTCGTACTGTGGATTGGTTATATCCAATGGACACAAAAATATATCTGTAGCGCGAAGAGTGCAGGTGTCGGTCTTTAGTGGAGTGCTCGATAGTTAACAGATGGTGAATAACTTAATTAAAACTCTTTAATTAAGTTATTCACGAACCATTGGAGTTTCAAACTATAGGTTCATGAGGTCCCCTCGGTTTATCAGATTTGATGAGAATCAAGTTTTGCATTAATTTGAATTGTTCAAATTAATTGAGGGAATTAATTATATATGATATAATTAAGTTTATGTAATTATATATGATACAATTACTATAATGTATTTGATACATTATAATATAAAGAATTTATGAGAGGAACTAAATGTTTGAATATGATTCAAATGTTAATTATATGAATTAGATTTAAATAATTAAAATTTAATATAAATATGATTTATTTAAATACCAGATAGAAGAGAAAAGAAACTATATGTTATATGTTATATGTGATATAACATATGATTAGATAATATATAGTAAGTTAGTTATTATATATATTTTTGTTATAATTTTTATTGAATTTAAAATTATTTATTAATTATTTTATTATTAAATAATTTTCTAATTATTTAATTTTTAAAATAATTAAGGGGCGAGAGTTATAACTCCCTCCCCACCTTTTTCTCTCCACCAATCACGTAAGAAGTGGTGGAGGGGTCTTTTTCATATACCCGTGAAAAAGACAGAGAAGTGCAAGTAACATAGAATATTTTTCTATAAAGGTTTTTTTTTTTTTTTTTTTTGTGCTTACCAAGCTTTTTCATCCCAAGAAGGAAAAAATTCTTCCTCCTCCCTCAATCCTAAAACTCTCTAGAGCTCACACCTCCTAGATTCTCACCCAAGAATATTGAGGACTTTTTCGTGGTTGTGTTTGTGGGATTCAGTTGAAGAACATCTTCAAGGGTAAGGTTTCCAAACCTATTGCTTCTTTTAATTTTTGGCATGTTATATAATTTTTTTTTCCCTAATGCATGTACTATAAAATTTGTTTTTAAAAAACGAGTGGAAAATAAGATGATCCACTTCCACTGCGATCCCCTTCACAGGGGTTCTTTCAATTGGTATCAGAGCCAGGTTTCATCCCAAATTCTCAATTTTTCTAATTAATTTTACAGTGTTTGTGTGTGTTTTTGTTCTTCAGCATTCTATTTATATTCATGTGATGAATGGTTTTTGTTGAATGCAGTTTGCTTGATGGATGTTTTCGGGATAAGGCATAGTTTTACATTACTGCTTTCTTTATAATTTCGTTGTAAGGGCCCGTGTTTTTGGGGTAAGATGTTGGGTTTTATGTTAAAAAATTTGCAGTTTGTAAAATGATAAACATTTTCTATAATCAATATACTTATTATTAATTTCATAAATTGTATGAAAGTCTAAATCCAATAAACTAAGACTCACGACTATTGTATGAGTACTTGAACTTTATGTGGAGACATAAGAGTGGAACAAGTTCGAGTAAATGGTCAAAATGATCTATGGTACATGAATAAGGTTGGGTACCTTATTCTGGTAATACCATTGGATGCGGCCTACTCTATACTTGTTACAAAGAGTTGTAAAGTGCTACATACGATGTGATCCTAAATCGTACATGTTATGACATGAGGAGTGGGGGTATCCTATCCAATGAGTTTTCATAAGATCGGACCAAGGAATAAGTCACTCTTACTTTATGATGCTGTTTACTGTATAAGACTGACTATTTCATCGAGATGACCTAGGTAATTCGATCTTAATCTTGAGCTAACTATGAACTTCTGTTTATTCGAGATTGCCCTTAGATTTGCAGAGGTGAGGGTTGGCTCAATAAGACTCCCATTTCAGGGGTAAGACAGAATAGATAGTTGGGGGCATAGGGTGCTAGACGGAGTTCACGCCTACCCGATTTTGGGATAGGAGAAAGGTTGTTCTCTCAAGTACTGAATCCAAGTCTTGAACAAGGGCCTCACCCTCTCACTGGCTGAGAAAATTTGGTTTAGTGATTGGATCACAAACAAGTTATTCATTAGAGGATTAGTAGGAACTTGAGGAATAAGACGTAATCTTGGGGGTAAAACAAATATCCGACCCAACCGTTATTACGAACAACATGTGAATGGTCGACTTGCTGATTGTGGATAAATAATGTGAACATAATATATCTACAATGAGGGGACTGCAACTATGGACTTTAGTGGAGTGACCAATTAGTTAACGAATGGGGATTAATTTGGTCTAATGAGTTTAGTCAATTAATCTTGGATCGTTGGAGCTCATGATCTATAGGTTCGCGAGGTCTCCCTACTAGCTCGTAACGGACTAGTTCTAGAATAGCGTGATAAGTTAATTTGAAACGTTCAAATTAGAATTAAGGGAATTAATAATTATATGAGATATAATTACGTGTTTAATTGAGAATTAAACGGAATAGGATAATTTATATATTTAAGTATGATTTAAATATATAAAGATGGATGTGTGTAAAAGATAATTTAATATTTGATATTAAATTAAGAAACATTTTTAAAAAAATTAATTTATGAAATTTTTTAGTTTTTAAATCAAAATAGATTTTAAGAAATCAAGTTTTAATTTTTGATAAAATTGGAAAATAGAAAAACAAAACCACAATATGGAAAAGTCATGTTTTCCATTATCCATCTTTACACTTGCTCACACAAAATAGCATTCACTTTGCCTTGTCTTTCTCCAAGCATGAGCTGCAACTCATGCGACCCTCTCCCTTGTATGTTGACAATATAATAATAAGTTTGGAGTAAAATTCAGGGATGCAATCAAGAGAAAATTTTAGAGAAAATTCGGGTTGAAGAAAGGGTTCTTCAACAAGATTGCTAATGTGAGCTTTTCTCCTTCATCTCTTGATTCAAGCTTTTTTTGAGTCCCACAACTCAATCTAGAGTACCAAGAGAATAGTAGGGAAGATCTTGGGGTGGTCTGCAATAAGATTTGGAGAAGATTGCAGCTAGAGGATAAGCTTTGAAGAAGTTCTACAAGAGGTATGTCTGAAACTCGTTTACTGCAAGAGCATGGTTTATATTTTTGCCAAAATTAGTGAATTAGAGTGCTTAAAAGATCCTTGTGCTTCCACTATTGCTGATACAATCCTACAATTGGTATCAGCGCATCATATACGCATTCAATTTGGTTTAATTTTGGTTTGGTGTGTTTTTTATATGAGAATCTGATGCACTGATATGGTTTTCTGAGTTTTAGCATTTTAATTCTCTTTAATTTCTCATTTAAATTTGTAATTGGCTCTTATTTGATGAGCTTTTATGTGTTAGCAGGAGTCTGTAATTTACTTGGAGTCATTAAAGTTGAAATTAAGATGTAATTCAAGAAACAAATGAAGGAGGCCGAGCTGTTGTTCCAGTTTGTCAGCTTCTGCTAAAAAACGTTGTTGAGGTTCAGTTGCTAAGCAATCGTCTAGCTTTAGGCACTACACGATGTGAAGAAAAGCTACACGATTGTATAGCAATGGGCACTGGTTGTTCTGATGTTGAATGCTAAACGATCGTGTACCTGCGGGAGCTAAACGATGTGTTCAATTTGCTATACAATAGCACTAAGCGATTATTTAGCTTTGGCGTGGGAACTAAACGATACGTTGAATTTTCTTTACGATGGCACTACACAATTGTGTAGTTGTGGCCTGGAACTAAACGATACGTTGAATTTTCTTTACGATGGCACTACACAATTGTGTAGTTGTTGCGCATGGTAAGCGATGTGATGAAGTGCTACGTGATAGCACTGAGCGATCGTTTAGAGGCTGTCTCTTATACACATCTAGATGTGTATAAGAGACAGTTGAAGTGTTGTGCACTAGACAATCGTGTACCTGCAAGAGTTGAACGAGCGTTGTATTGCTATACGATGGCACTACACAATTGTGTAGTTGTTGCGCATGGTAAGCGATGTGATGAAGTGCTACGCGATAGCACCTGTCTCTTATACACATCTAGATGTGTATAAGAGACAGAAATGATTGTTTAGCTATAATGTTGAACAATGCGATGACGTTCTATACGATAGAGCTAAGCGATCGTTTAGTTACGGAAAACACTAAGTGATCATATACCCCTTCACAACACAAGGAAATAGAGCTAGACGATTGCCTTCAGTGCTACAAGATCGACCTTAGCAAGACTTTGAGATTGGACCGAGAGCAATTAGTCGACCAGTTTTCTCAAGGTCCAATCCGGTTTAGCCTCAAAATTTTTTTGGCTGGTCCAGTTCAGACTTTATTGGTCCGGTTTAAACTCATCCAGTCCGGTTCAAGATGCTTGGGTTCAGTTTGGAGCGGTTCAAGTGGTTTAAAGGCGATTTTGAAGCTGCTTGTAATAGTTAGGCTTTTGTTTGCTTGTTTATGCCAAAATCAAAGCCATAACAGTCCGTGTTTAATTATTTATGCATTTGATGTATGTTATAATTAAATGAATCTTGTATGTGCATATAATATGCCATTTAGGTTTAAAATCCCACCATAGGAAGCATGTTACATGCATTGAAAGTATGTTATAATTAGTTATAACAAATAGTATGCATGTTAGAGTTTCTTGTATTTAATATAACTGTTATATTAAATATTGAATACCTTATCTATGTTATGGATGTTTAGCATGTCTAAAGTTTTATAAGTTTTTATAAAATTGGGTTAGATATTTAAAATCCATAAACAACAGCTGCATGCTCACGTAGGTTGACTACCTGTTTTAATAGTTAAAACTTATAAAACCTAGGTTACAAACTCAACTGGTATATAATCCTGTTTAAGGCTGGGGGTACTTAAGTTGACGATTTACGGAACACCTCTTACTTGAGGATTATGACTGAATTATTGAGCGTTGGTAACCGGTTTTATGAGCACATGTGAGCGATGTGAGGTAATAAAATGGTTTATCACCTAGACATCGTAGGTAAAAATCCAATTATAAGAGTTATACTTGGATAAACCACATAGAATTAGGGTTGTTTTTATTAGCCAAAAAGAACCTAAGTATAAACCTACCCAATAGAATACTTCAGTGGCAGTTTAATAACTTTTATATGATAGAGTTATTAGAAAACTTCAGTGGGAGATTAATAACATATAGGATACGCTATTTTTAGCTCTCACATCTCTAGATTTCACAATCCAGATTTAAGCGGTAATTCGTGTCACCCTGACAGTGACCTTCCTTCGAAAAAGTATTTTTTTAGCTTAAATCTAGATTTCGTTGAATAAGAGGAAGTTTTTCAAACATAAATAAATTATTCGATAAATAAATTTCAACTGTCACGTCTTCACATAGTTTACATTGTGAGATTCATATGACGCTTCGTGTCACCCTGGGAGTGACCTCACTTCGGAAAGTGTTTTGTATGAATCAATATCAAGGTAAACAGAGGAAGTAGTTCATAGTAAATGGGTGAAGGATATGTTCAATATATCCTACAATCTCCTCCATTAGTTTGAACTGTGAGATTCCTATGTTGCGCCTATTGGTTAGCTTTAAGTGGCCCTTTACTAGTCGTTTAGTGACGGCTATCCCCTCGGAGGGTTGTAACATAGGATTTGGAACAACCCAGGCTTCAGTAAAATGAATAGGATTTTATAATTCCGTCTTGGATATTGTTTTCTATTTTAAAGGCAATTTATACCATTTTATAAGATCTAAAAATGGCAGGTCACACTTATAAGAATTACTAAGTTATTAGTAAAGATCTTAACCGAAAACGATAACTAAACGACTATAAGAATAAGAGTTATTCCGAAGACAATAGGAATAAAATATTCTAGGGATAGTGATTAATCAAAATTGTTTGCTCTAGTCAAGGAGTGTCTGACTGCCCCTTGGTAGCACATATTTTGACTCACTAAAGTATCGTTGCAAATAAATAATGATTATGGGTACATTATTACTTTTTGCGAAAATTTGATTTTGGATTTAGTTATAATTTGTTAATTAGAATTTGTTTGAATTTTATCAACATGTCGAATTCTTCTAGAAAACTCACTTCTGATATAAATAATAGTAAAATAAAATCAACAAACAAATTACTAGCGGTTGATTACACCATAAGAGTTTTAACAGCGGATTGTCCTCTATCTCCTAACTCATATGAAATTTTGAATTATGTAGATGAGAGTGCAGAATTCGAACAACAAGATAAATGTGATTTACTTGTTATCGAATCATGTTTAGTGGAAAACAATAAAATTTGGATAATTGATTCAGGGGCCGCTAATCATGCTTGTACTATCTCATAGGAAACAAGTTCCTGGAGACAGTTGACAGAATGTGAAACAATTTTTAAGGTAGGGATAGGGTAGATTGTTTCAGCCAAAGTAGTGGGAGATAAAAAGTTATTTATAGGAGATAAGTATATTTATTTGAAAAATATATATTATATTCCTTCTATGAAAAGGAATCTAATATCTGTCTCTTGTTTGCTAGAACAAAATTATAAAGTTTATTTCAAAAATGATGAAGTGTTCATCAATATGGGAAATAAACATAGTTTCTCTGCAAAATTAGAAAATAACTTGTACATGCTAAAACTAACTGAGGTCAAAGCTGTTTTGAACATAGAGATGTTTAAAACTACTGGGACTCATAAGAAAAGGAAGATTTCTCCTATCTTTTGCACTTAAGACTGGGTCACATAAATCTTAATAAGTTTGAGAGATTGTTTAATATCGGTCATCTAAATAAGTTGGAAGACAGTTCATTACCACTATGTGAGTTCTGTTTTGAGGGTAAAATGACAAAAAGATCTTTTTCTTGAAAAGGTCTTAGAGCCAAAGAAGAGGGTATGAATATTTCATCGGTTTTATAGATGATTATTCTAGGTATGGGCATGTTTACCTAAAGCACCAAAAGTCTAAAACTTTTGAAAAGTTCAAAGAATATAAGGCTGAGGTTGAAAACCAATTAGGTAAAAAGATTAAAACACTACGATTGAATCGATGTGGTGAGTAGATGGACATGGAATTCGAGAACTATTTGATAGAACATGGAATACAGTCTCAACTTACAACCCATGGCACACCTCAACAAAAGGGTGTGGCAGAAAAGAGAAACAGAACCTTATTGGACATGATTCGTTCCATGATAAGTTACGCTTAGTTACCAAATTCTTTTTGGGGACACGCGGATGAGACTGCGGTGTATATTTTGAACATGGTTCCCTAAAAAATTGTTTCTGAAACACTTTATGAGCTCTGGAGAGGAGTAGAGAAAATTTATATTACTTTAGGATTTGGGGTTGTCCAGCACATGTGTTGGTGCAAAATCCTAGAAAGTTGGAACACCGTTCAAAAGTGTGCCTATTTTTAGGCTACTCAAAAGAGACAAGAGGTGGTCTCTTTTATGATCGTCAGGAAGATAAAGTATTTGTATCAACAAATGCAATCTTCTTGGAGGAAGACTATATAAAGAATCATCAACCTCGCAGTAAGCTAGTAATAGAAGAAATGTCTAGAGAAACAACAAATGTATCAACAAGAGTTGTTGATAGAGCAGGTCCTTTAATAAGAGTTGTTGATATAGCAGGTCCATTAATAAGAGTTGTTGATGAAACTAAGATTTTACATCCTTCTCAAGAGTTAAGAATGCCTTATCGTAGTGGGAGGGTTGTGCAACAACCTGACCGATACATGGGTTTAACTAAAACTCAAATCGTCATACCACATGATGGTTTAGAGGATCCATTGTCTTTTAACCAAGCAATGAATGATGTGAATAAAGGCCAATGGATCAAAGCCATGGACCTTGAAATGGAATCTATGTATTTCAATTCTGTCTGGAATCTTGTAGATCAACCTGAAGAGGTAAAACCCATTGGTTGCAAATGGATCTACAAGAGAAAATGAGACCAAGTTGGTAAGGTACATACCTATAAAGCTAGACTTGTGGCAAAAGGGTTTACCCAAAGAGAGGGGATAGATTTTGAAGAAACCTTCTCTCCAGTTGCCATGATAAAGTCGATTAGAATACTCTTTTCCATTGCCACAAATGGATGTCAAGAGAACTTTTCTGAATGACTATCTTGAAGAGAGTATTTATATGTCTCAACTAGAAGGGTTTATACAGCAGGGTTAAGAGCAAAAGGTTTGCAAGCTTAATCGATCCATTTATGGATTAAAACAAGCTTTTAGATCCTGGAATATTAGATTTGACGTTGCGATCAAATCTTATGACTTTGAACAAAATGTTGGCGAACCATGTGTATATAAGAAAATCATCAACAAAATTGTTGCTTTTCTGGTGTTGTATGTTGATGATATTCTACTCATAGGGAATGAGGTAGAATATCTAGCTGATGTTAAGAGATGGTTGGCTTCACAATTCCAAATAAAAGATTTGAGAGAAGCACAGTATGTTCTTGGAATCTAAATAGTTCGAAATCACAAGAATATAACATTAGCATTATCTCAAGAATCTTATATAGACAAGATGTTGTCTAGGAATAAAATGCAAAATTCCAAGAAAGGTTTTTTACCTTTCAGGCATGGAATTCACCTGTCTAAGGAACAGAGGCCTAAGACACCTCAAGAGGTTGAGGAAATGAATTGAATTCCATATGCATCAGCAGTAGGGAGTTTGATGTATGCAATGTTGTGTACTCGTCTCGATATATGCTATGCCATAGGAATTGTTAGCAGATTTCAATCCAAACCTGGTCTTGATCATTGGAAAGTTGTTAAAATTATTCTCAAGTATCTTCGAAGAATGAGAGATTATATGCTCGGTATGGTGCTAAGGATCTGATCCTTATTGGATACACTGATTTTGACTTTCAGATTGATATTGATTGGAGGAAATCAACTTCGGGGTCATATTCACTCTAAATGGAGGAGCAGGTGTATGGAGAAGCATCAAGCAGAGTTGTATTGCTGACTCCACAATGGAAGTTGAGTATTTAGCTGCAAGTGAAGCAGCAAAAGAAGCAATATGACTCAAAAAGTTCCTGACAGATTTGGAAGTAGTTCCTAATATGCACTTGCCTATCACTCTTTATTGTGACAATAGTGGAGCAGTTGCAAATTCAAAGGAACCACAAAGCCATAAAAGAGGGAAGCACATCGAACAGAAGTACCATCTCATCAGGGAGATTGTACACCGAGGAGATGTCATCATCACCTAGATTGCTTCGCAAGACAACTTAGCTGATCCATTTACAAAGGCCCTATCAGCTAAAGTGTTCGAGGGTCACCTAATAGGACTAGGACTACAAGTTTTGTATCGCTTGGGCAAGTGGGAGAGTTTATGTGTATTGTAATGCCCTACTTTATTGTATTTGTACAATTTATTCTCTCCATGTAAACTCAACATTGTTTGTATATATTGATCCACAGGATTTTTAGTCCAAGTGGGAGTATTGTTAGGTTTTATGTCCTAAAACTCGTAGTTTGTAAAATGATAAACATTTTCTATAATCAATATACTTATTATTGATTTCATAAATTTTATGAAAGTCTAAATCCAATAAACTAAGACCCATGACTATTGTATGAGTACTTGAACTTTGTGTGGAGACATAAAAGTGGATCAGGTTCGAGTAAATAGTCAAAATAATCTATGGTACATGAATAAGGTTGGGTACCTTATTCTGGTAACACCATTGGATGCAACCTACTTTGTAGTTACTACAAAGTGTTGTAAAGTGCTACATACAATGTGATCCTAATTCGTACATGTTATGACATCAAAAGTGGGGACGTCCTATGCAATGAGTTTGCATAAGATCAGACCAAGAAAAAAGTTACTCCTACTTTATAACGTTTTTTACTGTATAAGACTGACTATTTCACCTAGATGACCTAGGTAACTCGATCTTAATCCTGAGCTAACTATGAACTTCTGTTTATTCGAGATTGCCCTTAGATTTTCATAGGTGAGTGTTAGCTCAACATCACCAACTCAATAAGACTCCTATTTCAGGGGTAAGACCAAATAGATAGTTGGGAACATAGGGTGATGGACGGAGTTCACGCCTACCCAATTTAGGGATAGGAAAAAGGTTGTTCTCTCAAGTACTGAATCCAAGTCTTGAACAAGGGCTCCACCCTCTCACTGGCTGAGAGAGTTTGGTTTAGTGATTGGATCACAATAAAGTTTTTCATTAAAGTATAAGTAGGAACTTGAGGAATAAGACGTAATCTCGAGGGTAAAATAGATATTTGACCCAACCATTATTACGAACAACCTGTGAAGGGTTGACTTGCTGATTATGGTTAAATCATGTGGACATAATATATCTATAGTGAGAGGAGTGCAACTATGGGCTTTAGTGGAGTGACCCATTAGTTAACAAATGGGGATTAATTTGGTCTAATTTGTTTAGCCAATTAATCTCAGATCGTTGAAGCCCATGATCTGTAGGTCCACGAGGTCCCCCTACTAGCTCGTAACGGACTAGCTTTAGAATAGCGTGATAAGTTGATGACATGTAGAAATGCATGTCATCTTAGGCCTTTTACTTAGAGTTATAAAGGTTGTTAGGCAGAATATGCGTCGATCATGATAGGAATTCACGAGAATAGGAGTTTAAATCGATCAGCATGTTGAATCTCAGCTAACTCATTATTTTGCGTTAATTATGCGTTCAGTGTTCTATCTTTGTAGCTAATGCAGGAAATGAAGGCAAATGCAGAAATCGGACCACCGCATAGACGACTGCATATGGAGAAGCTCTCCATCGCAAGGCAAACGTATTAGACCAACACATGGGTGTTGCGATAATTAGTCGCATGCGTTCATCGTATGGGAATTGCGCTCGTCAGGCGATTGCGATCATCATGTAGAGTTGCGGTATTAAGAAAATGCGCTCATTGAATGGCTACGGCTGCACGACAATGCAACCTAATGGGATCAACGTAAGGTAGGTGGAATGAACGCATCAATGCATCTACCTCGAGAAAATCCAAATGATGATGTTGACATTTCACCTACCGCGCCGGATCCTTGGGTTCAGGCAAAATGCATGAGAAGACGCCTAAGATTTCTTCACCTCCTTCATCCATTCCGAGTGATGACTGGAGCCTTCGACCAGAGTTAGATCTCGAGAGAGAAGTCCAATCCGGTTTAGCCTCAAAATTTTTTTGGCTTGTCCAGTTCAGATTTATTGTCCGGTTTAAACTCAATCCAGTCCGGTTCAAGATGCTTGGGTTCAGTTTGGAGCGGTTCAAGTGGTTTTAAAGGCGATTTTTGAAGCTGCTTGTAATAGTTAGGCTTTTGTTTGCTTGTTTATGCCCAAAATCAAGCCATAACAGTCCCGTGTTTAATTATTTATGCATTTGATGTATGTTATAATTAAATGAATCTGTATGTTGCATATAATATGCCATTTAGGGTTTAAAATCCCACCATAGGAAGCATTGTTACATGCAATGAAAGTATGTTATAATTAGTTATAACAAATAGTATGCATGTTGAGATTTCTGTTATTTAATATAACTGTTATATTAATATTGAATACCTTATCTATGTTATGGATGTTTAGCATGTCTAAAGTTTTATAAGTTTTTATAAAAATTGGGTTAGATATTTAAAATCCTAAACAACAGCTGCATGCTCACGTAGGTTGACTACCTGTTTTAATAGTAAAACTTATAAAACTAGGTTACAAACTCAACTGGTATATAAATCCTGTTTAAGGCTGGGGTACTTAAGTTGACGATTTACGGAACATCTCTTACTTGAGGATTATGACTGAATTATTGAGCGTTGGTAACCGGTTTTTATGAGCACATGTGAGCGATGTGAGGTAATAAAATGTTTATCACCTAGACATCGTAGGTAAAAATCCAATTATAAGAGTTATACTTGGATTAAACCACATAGAATTAGGGTTGTTTTTATTAGCCAAAAAGAACCTAAGTATAAACCTACCCAATAGAATACTTCAGTTGGCAGTTTAATAACTTTTATATGATAGAGTTATTAGAAAACTTCAGTGGGAGATTATAAAAATATAGGATACGCTATTTTTAGCTCTCACATCTCTAGATTTCACAATCCAGATTTAAGCGGTAATTCGTGTCACCCTGACAGTGACCTTTCCTTCGAAAAAGTATTTTTTTAGCTTAAATCTAGATTTCGTTGAATAAGAGGAAGTTTTTCAAACATAAATAAATTATTCGATAAATAAATTTTAACTGTCACGTCTTCACATAGTTTACAATTGTGAGATTCATATGACGCTTCGTGTCACCCTGGGAGTGACCTCACTTCGGGAAAGTGTTTTGTATGAATCAATATCAAGGTAAACAGAGGAAGTAGTTCATAGTAAATGGGTGAAGGATATGTTCAATATATCCTTACAATCTCCTCCATTAGTTTGAACTGTAGATTCCTATGTTGCCCTATTGGTTAGCTTTAAGTGGCCCTTTACAGTCGTTTAGTGACGGCTATCCCCTCGGAGGGTTGTAACATAGGATTTGGAACAACCCAGGCTTCCAGTAAAATGAATAGGATTTTATAATTCCGTCTTGGATATTGTTTTCTATTTTAAAGCAATTTATACCATTTTATAAGAATCTAAAAATGGCAGGTCACACTTATAAGAATTACTAAGTTATTAGAAAGATCTTAACCGAAAACGATAACTAAACGACTATAAGAATAAGAGTTATTCGAAGACAATAGGAATAAAATATTCTAGGGATAGTGATTATCAAAATTGTTGCTCTAGTCAAGGAGTGTCTGACTGCCCCTTGGTAAGCACATATTGACTCACTAAAGTATCGTTGCAAAATAAATAATGATTATGGTACATTATACTTTTTGCGAAAAATTTATTTTGGATTTAGTTATAATTTGTTAATTAGAATTTTGTTTGAATTTTATCAACATGTCGAATTCTTCTAGAAAACTCACTTCTGATATAAATAATAGTAAAATAAAATCAACAAACAAATTACTAGCGGTTGATTACACCATAAGAGTTTTAACAGCGGATTGTCTCTCTATCTCCTAATCTCTATGAAATTTTGAATTATGTAGATGAGAGTGCAGAATTCGAACACAAGATAAATGTGATTTACTTGTTATCGAATCATGTTTAGTGGAAACAATAAAATTTGGATAATTGATTCAGGGCCGCTAAATCATGCTTGTACTATCTCATAGGAAACAAGTTCCTGGAGACAGTTGACAGAATGTGAAACAATTTTTAAGGTAGGGATAGGGTAGATTGTTTCAGCCAAAGTAGTGGGAGATAAAAAGTTATTTATAGGAGATAAGTATATTTATTTTGAAAAATATATATTATATTCCTTCTATGAAAAGGAATCTAATATCTGTCTCTTGTTTGCTAGAACAAAATTATAAAGTTTTATTTCAAAAATGATGAAGTGTTCATCAATATGGAAATAAACATAGTTTCTCTGCAAAATTAGAAAATAACTTGTACATGTAAAACTAACTGAGGTCAAAGCTGTTTTGAACATAGAGATGTTTAAAACTACTGGGACTCATAAGAAAAGAAGATTTCTCCTATCTTTTGCACTTAAGACTGGGTCACATAAATCTTTAATAAGTTTGAGAGATTGTTTAATATCGGTCATCTAATAAGTTGGAAGACAGTTCATTACCACTATGTGAGTTCTGTTTTGAGGGTAAAATGACAAAAAGATCTTTTTCTTGAAAAGGTCTTAGAGCCAAAGAAGAGGGTATGAATATTTCATCGGTTTTATAGATGATTATTCTAGGTAGGCATGTTTACCTAAAGCACAAAAAGTCTAAAACTTTTGAAAAGTTCAAAGAATATAGGCTGAGGTTGAAAACCAATTAGGTAAAAAGATTAAAACACTACGATTGAATCGATGTGGTGAGTAGATGGACATGGAATTCGAGAACTATTTGATAGAACATGGAATACAGTCTCAACTTACAACCCATGGCACACCTCAACAAAGGGTGTGGCAGAAAAGAGAAACAGAACCTTATTGACATGATTCGTTCCATGATAAGTTACGCTTAGTTACCAAATTCTTTTTGGGACACGCGGATGAGACTGCGGTGTATATTTTGAACATGGTTCCCTAAAAAATTGTTTCTGAAACACTTTATGAGCTCTGGAGAGGAGTAGAGAAAAATTTATATTACTTTAGGATTTGGGGTTGTCCAGCACATGTGTTGGTGCAAAATCCTAGAAAGTTGGAACACCGTTCAAAAGTGTGCCTATTTTTAGGCTACTCAAAAGAGACAAGAGTGGTCTCTTTTATGATCGTCAGGAAGATAAAGTATTTGTATCAACAAATGCAATCTTCTGGAGGAAGACTATATAAAGAATCATCAACCTCGCAGTAAGCTAGTAATAGAAGAAATGTCTAGAGAAACAACAAATGTATCAACAAGAGTTGTTGATAGAGCAGGTCCTTTAATAAGAGTTGTTGATATAGCAGGTCCATTAATAAGAGTTGTTGATGAAACTAAGATTTTACATCCTTCTCAAGAGTTAAGAATGCCTTATCGTAGTGGGAGGGTTGTGCAACAACCTGACCGATACATGGGTTTAACTAAAACTCAAATCGTCATACCACATGATGGTTTAGAGGATCCATTGTCTTTTAACCAAGCAATGAATGATGTGAATAAAGGCCAATGGATCAAAGCCATGGACCTTGAAATGGAATCTATGTATTTCAATTCTGTCTGGAATCTTGTAGATCAACCTGAAGAGGTAAAACCATTGGTTGCAAATGGATCTACAGAGAAAATGAGACCAAGTTGGTAAGGTACATACCTATAAAGCTAGACTTTTGGCAAAAGGGTTTACCCAAAGAGAGGGATAGATTTTGAAGAAACCTTCTCTCCAGTTGCCATGATAAAGTCGATTAGAATACTCTTTCCATTGCCACAAATGGATGTCAAGAGAACTTTTCTGAATGACTATCTTGAAGAGAGTATTTATATGTCTCAACTAGAAGGGTTTATACAGCAGGGTTAAGAGCAAAGGTTTGCAAGCTTAATCGATCCATTTATGGATTAAAACAAGCTTTTAGATCCTGGAATATTAGATTTGACGTTGCGATCAAATCTTATGACTTTGAACAAAATGTTGGCGAACCATGTGTATATAAGATCATCAACAAAATTGTTGCTTTTCTGGTGTTTGTATGTTATGATATTCTACTCATAGGGAATGAGGTAGAATATCTAGCTGATGTTAAGAGATGGTTGGCTTCACAATTCCAAAATAAAAGATTTGAGAGAAGCACAGTATGTTCTTGGAATCTAAATAGTTCGAAATCACAAGAATATAACATTAGCATTATCTCAAGAATCTTATATAGACAAGATGTTGTCTAGGAATAAAATGCAAAATTCCAAGAAAGGTTTTTTACCTTTCAGGCATGGAATTCACCTGTCTAAGGAACAGAGGCCTAAACACCTCAAGAGGTTGAGGAAATGAATTGAATTCCATATGCATCAGCAGTAGGAGTTGATGTATGCAATGTTGTGTACTCGTCTCGATATATGCTATGCCATAGGAATTGTTAGCAGATTTCAATCCAAACCTGGTCTTGATCATTGGAAAGTTGTTAAAATTTTATTCTCAAGTATCTTCGAAGAATGAGAGATTATATGCTCGGTATGGTGCTAAGGATCTGATCCTTATTGGATACACTGATTTTGACTTTCAGATTGATATTTGATGGAGGAAATCAACTTCGGGGTCATATTCACTCTAAATGGAGGAGCAGGTGTATGGAGAAGCATCAAGCAGAGTTGTATTGCTGACTCCACAATGGAAGTTGAGTATTTAGCTGCAAGTGAAGCAGCAAAAGAAGCAATATGACTCAAAAAGTTCCTGACAGATTTGGAAGTAGTTCCTAATATGCACTTGCCTATCACTCTTTATTGTGACCATAGTGGAGCAGTTTGCAAATTCAAAGGAACCACAAAAGCCATAAAAGAGGGAAGCACATCGAACAGAAGTACCATCTCATCAGGGAGATTGTACACCGAGGAGATGTCATCATCACCTAGATTGCTTCGCAAGACAACTTAGCTGATCCATTTACAAAGGCCCTATCAGCTAAAGTGTTCGAGGGTCCCTAATAGGACTAGGACTACAAGTTTTGTATCGCTTGGGCAAGTGGGAGAGTTTATGTGTATTGTAATGCCCTACTTTATTGTATTTGTACAATTTATTCTCTCCATGTAAACTCAACATTGTTTGTATATATTGATCCACAGGATTTTAGTCCAAGTGGGAGTATTGTTAGGTTTTATGTCCTAAAACTTCGTAGTTTGTAAAATGATAAACATTTTCTATAATCAATATACTTATTATTTGATTTCATAAATTTTATGAAAGTCTAAATCCAATAAACTAAGACCCATGACTATTGTATGAGTACTTGAACTTTGTGTGGAGACATAAAAGTGGATCAGGTTCGAGTAAATAGTCAAAATAATCTATGGTACATGAATAAGGTTGGGTACCTTATTCTGGTAACACCATTGGATGCAAACCTACTTTGTAGTTACTACAAAGTGTTGTAAAGTGCTACATACAATGTGATCCTAATTCGTACATGTTATGACATCAAAAGTGGGGACGTCCTATGCAATGAGTTTGCATAAGATCAGACCAAGAAAAAGTTACTCCTACTTTATAACGTTTTTTACTGTATAAGACTGACTATTTCACCTAGATGACCTAGGTAACTCGATCTTAATCCTGAGCTAACTATGAACTTCTGTTTATTCGAGATTGCCCTTAGATTTTCATAGGTGAGTGTTAGCTCAACATCACCAACTCAATAAGACTCCTATTTCAGGGGTAAGACCAAATAGATAGTTGGGAACATAGGGTGATGGACGGAGTTCACGCCTACCCAATTTAGGGATAGGAAAAAGGTTGTTCTCTCAAGTACTGATCCAAGTCTTGAACAAGGGCTCCACCCTCTCACTGGCTGAGAGAGTTTGGTTTAGTGATTGGATCACAATAAAGTTTTTCATTAAAGTATAAGTAGGAACTTGAGGAATAAGACGTAATCTCGAGGGTAAAATAGATATTTGACCCAACCATTATTACGAACAACCTGTGAAGGGTTGACTTGCTGATTATGGTTAAATCATGTGGACATAATATATCTATAGTGAGAGGAGTGCAACTATGGGCTTTAGTGGAGTGACCCATTAGTTAACAAATGGGGATTAATTTGGTCTAATTTGTTTAGCCAATTAATCTCAGATCGTTGAAGCCATGATCTGTAGGTCCACGAGGTCCCCCTACTAGCTCGTAACGGACTAGCTTTAGAATAGCGTGATAAGTTGATGACATGTAGAAATGCATGTCATCTTAGGCCTTTTACTTAGAGTTATAAAGGTTGTTAGGCAGAATATGCGTCGATCATGTAGGAATTCACGAGAATAAGGAGTTTAAATCGATCAGCATGTTGAATCTCAGCTAACTCATTATTTTGCGTTAATTATGCGTTCAGTGTTCTATCTTTGTAGCTAATGCAGGAAATGAAGGCAAATGCAGAATCGGACCACCGCATAGACGACTGCATATGGAGAATCTCTCCATCGCAAGGCAAACGTATTAGACCAACACATGGGTGTTGCGATAATTAGTCGCATGCGTTCATCGTATGGGAATTGCGCTCGTCAGGCGATTGCGATCATCATGTAGAGTTGCGGTATTAAGAAAATGCGCTCATTGAATGGCTACGGCTGCACGACAATGCAACCTAATGGGATCAACGTAAGGTAGGTGGAATGAACGCATCAATGCATCTACCTCGAGAAAATCCAAAT
>NC_052353.1:37751570-37826473 GCF_009727055.1 Benincasa hispida
GATGATGTTGACATTTCACCTACCGCGCCGTTAGTGGCAGAAGTTCAGAAAGGACAAATGCGTCGAACGTCAGACTTAGAGCAGTCCAATTAATGCTGTCGGTGACCCAAACTCTATAAATAGAAGTCGATGAGCAGAAATTCAAATCATCCGAAGATTATCCCTCAATCCGGGGATTTTCCCTGCGATCTGGATAAATGCGTGAGAAGAAGTTTGAGAGTTCTTCACCTTCTTTATCCATTCCGAGTGACGATTGCAGCCTTCGACCGAAGCTAGATCTCGAAAGATTCAGTTCCTCTGCCCATCCATGGCACCATCGGTAGCCTTGACATGCATCTGTTGGGAGCAAGTCTTTGCTCCCAACCGATCATTTCCTTTTCCTTTCTTTCTTATATTGTATTGTATGACATCTTGGAATTAAGGAATTGATACAATTTATTTTCAATGCATTTCTCTGTTCCTTCGACTCCATGTCCATTTTCTTTGCTTAGCATCTTTACTTTCATTGCAACACTTAATAGGAGTGCTTGGGTATTGCATACTTAGTCATGTGGATTAGGAATATGAAGCATGTAGCAACCCATCGAGAGGTGTGCATTGCATAAGTGTGCGAGTAACCTTATTTTCTTAGTGTGAAGCTACTGCAATGCCTGTCTATGGGCTAACGCATTGCTTGTCTATGAGTAAAGTCAGCAACAATCAACTGCCCGGGAGGGTAAGTGGTTGGACGCATTAAACAAGGCATGCATTGTTCACTAGGGATAGTAACAATCTTGCATCAACCAAGTTCATGTGATTGTCTTGCATTATATATGCTTCATTCGTCCATTAGGGATACTCAGGAGGGTAGTCTAAGGATAGGATCTAGGC
Organism: Benincasa hispida; assembly: GCF_009727055.1. Lineage (NCBI taxonomy): Eukaryota > Viridiplantae > Streptophyta > Magnoliopsida > Cucurbitales > Cucurbitaceae > Benincasa > Benincasa hispida. The sequence continues at coordinate 37,752,441 of NC_052353.1, forward strand.
TTGGGAAGGCCAGGTCAGAATCTAGGCTCGGGAAAGTCAGATTAGAACCCATAATACAAGAGATAGGAGCTTAGGAATAAGCACTATTTGCTATTAACCCATTGCATGCATCCTAGAGATAGGATACGATTATGTGCGATCACCGCAGCATTGTGTGCATTTTGCTCATCACATAGGAAAAGATAGAGACTTAGGAATAAGCTCTATGGACACTTTTGCATTCAACACTTGTGTCCTAGACTTAGGAGCACCGCATTTCCATTGGAAAATGATTTGTCGTGCATGAGTGTAGCATGATCACATTGGCTTGCTTTGACTAGGGTTGCCCTTGCGGTCACTCTTAAGTATTGCAATGAAATCAACTCCAAATTTTATTTATTTTCCCACACATTTATATTATGTCAAGGTTTGTCGTATCTCTACCTTTCATGCATATTCTCATTGCGTTGTCTGTTAGATAGGAGTAGGAGTAGGATTAACGTAGCAACATCCCCTCCATTCTTTTATTTAAACCGCCGCATGCACATCACCGCAAACATATAACTACAAGTCCCTGTGTTCGACCTCAAATTACCCGAGAAACTTGCATTTGCGTTATACTTGGCATGAGCGCAAGAAAACTTGTGGCAGGATGTGTAGTCATCGCATACATTCATTAACGCGTTATCATTCCAATGTATGACCATCGACGCATGACTACCAACACATATCTTAGGAACATGCATTGCATACTGCGTCCACGGGATTTTAGTTGTTGAATAATTTGACTCCTAATTTCCCACCATCAAGTTTTTGGCACCATTACCAGGGACTTGGCAACTAAATGTTTGTTATGTTTTGTGTCTTTGCGAGCAAACTTTTTATCTTAAAAGTATTGCAGCTTGTGCGACTAGGTTGCAAACAATATTGAAGTGTAGGCGATGCGCTGAAAGCCAGTATTGACCCCAAGGTAGAAGGGCAATCAGTCGCGAATGAGCTGAAGGCAGTTCTAAGCTCATGGTGGCCAACATGCGTCCAACAATTTCCAGAAGTTCCAATGGTCAGGGCAACTTGACGTAAGCAGTTGAGAACCAGCTTCTGCATGGAAGACTCCTTCCGGTGACAACACTCTTATTTTTCCAGGGACGTCTTCTGCTCTATCTTTACTTTGCTTTCTTAATTTGTTTAGCCAATTAATCTCGGATCATTGAAGCCCATGATCTGTAGGTCCACGAGGTCCCCTACTAGCTCGTAACGGACTAGCTTTAAAATAGCATGATAAGTTAATTTGAAACATTCAAATTAGAATTAAGGGAATTACTAATTATATGAGATATAATTACGTGTTTAATTTGAGAATTAAACAGAATAGGATAATTTATATATTTAAATATGATTTAGATATATAAAGATGGATGTGTGTAAAAATTAATTTAATATTTGATATTAAATTAATAAAGTTTTATTTCAAAAATTAATTTATGAAATTTATTAAATTTTTCAGTTGTTAAATCAAAATAGATTTTAAGAAATCAAGTTTTGATTTTTGATAAAATTGGAAAATAAAAAAACAAAACCACAATATGGAAAAGTCATGTCTTCCATTATTCATCTTTACGCCTGCCCACACAAAATAGCATTCAACCCTCCCTTACATGTTGATATGCAATATAATGAGGAGTTTGGAGTAAAATTGGGGGATGCAATCAAGAGAGAATTTTAGAGAAAATTCGGGTTAAAGAAAGGGTTCTTCAACAAGATTACTACTTTGAGCTTTTCTCCTTCATCTCTTGATTCAAGCTTGTTTTGAGTCCCACAACTCAATCTAGAGTACCAAGAGAATAGTAGGGAAGATCTTGGGGTGGTCTGCAACAAGATTTGGAGAGATTGCAGTTGGAGAACAAGCTTTGAAGAAGTTCTACAAGAGGTATGTCTTGGAACACTTGTTTACTGCATGAGCATGCTTTATATTTTGTCAAAATTAGTGAATTAGAGTGATTAAATGATCCTTGTGCTTCCGTTGTTGCTGATACAATCCTACATAAGTAAATGTTATTGAGTCTGTAATATTGTATATCGAGTCGTTCGTGATGTTCCTAGAGGTTTTCTGGTGTTTTAAGGCTGGTTTTGGACGTCGGATTGAAGAAGATCGATATTGTACAGTAGTGGACTACATCGCAGCATCACGACACTGTGCCCTAGTGTCGCGACACTCTGAGTAGCAAACGGAGAAATTTCTCCATAGCGTCATGATGCTAGGCACAGCATCTCAATGCTACGATGCAAAAAAACTTCCCCTATTCGCTCGTGGTTCATCCAGTTCGAGCGGTTCGATTTGCTGTTGGACCGGTTCATGACTTGGTTCGAGTGGTTCAAGGCCCGATTCACTTGTATTGAACCGTATGACTTATGTAATTGTTAGCCATTTTATTTTATTTTAGTGTCCTATTCCAGTCCATCAATTTTTAGTTTTTAAATATACATGTGATGTATATTTTATGTCAATATATGTCATATTGTATGTCATATAGATTTAAAAATCCCACCATAAGTTATGCATTTATAGTCATGCATCATTTTATATTATAAGGGTTATAATATTAGAATATGCATGATTTAAATTATATAGAATGCTTATGCATCATATAGTATAATTGTTATATTATATAAATGCATGCATTAATAACATATACATGCATCATATATATTATAAGTGTTACAATATAAAGTATGAATGTATAATTTCTTTAAAGAATGTTATTAATGTCCTTCATTACTTTATTATATGTAAATGTTATATATATATTAGTAATGAAATTGAGATTGTATGAAGCATGACATTACCTTAGGTTACTTTATAATTGTTATGATTAACTAATGTATGTCAGGCATGCAATGAATGATTTTTAATTGTTTCATTCATTTATAATCGTTATAATTAAATGAAATTAGAATTAAAATCCATAATAAAGAGTTGCATGCAAGCATTAGGTTATAATCATTTTTTAAAATGTTTTAAAATATGATTGAGAAAGACCTATGATCACATTTCTAATAAGATTAGAAATCTTAGTTTAATCTTTTAATCAATTTAATAGGATTAAATTGATTTCTTAATAAAAGATTAAAAATGTAGCAAATATATCTATAAGGGACCTTTTGTCTAAAGCGGGTTTTGTCTAGGCTAGGGTACTTAAGATGACGGAAACGTCGCATCCCTACCTGGGAACCTACTTGGAAAGGTGAATTAGATAGATTTGATACATGCATGCAAGTTTGATTAAGGATTATTAAAGAGTTTAATAATACTTCAATCAAAATTGTTTAATCATCAAAGACAAGTGTTGTTGTTTAGCAAATTAAATTTTCACTTAGTTAAAATCATTAGTCGGGTTTATCCTAAGTTAATTAACCTTAGGTAAAACACTCAGTGAGAGGATAATAGGGTATATGATACTTCAGTTTTCCTCTGCACGTTCTCCTTGAAAATTCACACCGTGAGATCTACACTCGGCCTCGAGGCACCATGAGTGTTCCCCTAATGGATGAAATTTGGGTAGGTCAATATCAAAGTGAATGGAGAGAATGTTTATGATAAGTGGGAGCGGAACTTGTGATAGCACATCCCTTGGTCTCTCTTATTAGATCGAACTAAAGTTTCATGCATCACCTCGTGGCATTGTGAGTGACCCCCTAAAGGATGGCAGTTTTGCATGACGCTTTATTTAACCTTAAAAAATGGATAGGGTTGCTTTAGTTTCATGTCCCAATTGGTTTTCCCTATGGTTGGCTCATTGTGCCAGCACTCTATGACCTAAAATGAGAGGTTACATACATATTTTAGCCCCGACTTCCATAGGTCCTTGGTTCGACCTCCTAATGAGAATTGAGGTTAGCCCCACACGAGGTTTGTGAATAAGTGATTGTCTGATAATGAGCAAGGAATGTCCGTCTTTCTGCTAAACAGGATGTATTGAACTCATAATTCATTAGATACTTTTGAATGTCAACTAAGTATCGTAAGTAATTACTCCCGGTTGTTCAATCATTTGAAACCAGAGTCATTCTTTGATAAATGATCACTATGAGTCAGACTCAATAGAATTTGATCAATCCTTTTTTCTGTCGTTAAGGTGGCAAGAATTCTCTTTCTTTATCAGAAATCACTGTTCGAGACCCCGTTCACATTTTTTCTTTTTCTTATCAATGAATATATCTCTTTACTTGTATGACTTAGATGATCGCATTTTTTTCACTTCGTTCAAATAAGAGTTGTACCCATACGGAATTCTTCTGTTTCTCCGTATGATCTCTAGTCAAAAAGCCTAGAAAGGACGGACCGGACACCGCAAACCGGCTCACCCCCCTTGCAACAGGTCTCGGATTTCTTGAGTAGGCGGGATGTGAAATTCCACAAAGGGTGGGGAACTGTGTGTGCTTACGTTATGAAGAAAGATGAAGAACCTTGCATTTTCGTATGATCCCGGGAACGATGACCCAATGCATGAGAGTAGGTGAAATTACACCACAACTGAAAGAGAAGGACTCGCCATAGTACATTCTGTACAGAAGTTTCGGCTAGATTAGGCACATGATGGCCTTTTTATTGATTTTGACGATTGTATGACTCTTCCCAACTCAAGTCAAGCGAAGTATGGCAGATAGGCGGAGGCGCCCCTGCTATCAATGAAATTAGTAAGGAAAATCAGAGGAAAAAGTGCGTATCGCGGAAGGAGACGAGCCAAAGACGACCTGTGTGACAAGCAAGCATTTTTCGATCCCTAAATCACTAAATTTTTACTAGATATGACTTCGGACCTATTGTAATGCGTTCCAACAGTTTCTCCTATGAGAAGGGATTAGAGGTATAGAATTACAGACAGAGTGAGATGTAGAACCTGTACTAGATTGAAAGAATCAATGGCAATAGAATTCCTGATTAGGCGAGAAGTTAGTAGGTAGTAGTGGTAAAGATTCTTTACTCGCGAGTGGAACGGCCGACATCTCACTTATTCTCGGGTAAACAATGTACGACTTCTAGCTTCAAAAAGTTCTATAACATCTCTTCACATATAAAGAGGTTCGTAAAAGTCTTCTGGTCTTCCATCGGGACTAGTTCCGGGCAGGAGGGCGTCAGAGGCCGAGAAAAGGAGGAACCGAGTTCTTCTATTTAGTTTAGCTTGGGCAATCAATGCAGGGAGGCAAGGCCATAAAGTCAGTTCAGTTGGAAGCCTAAGCAAAGAAGGTAGACCAAATAATTGTGACTAATAGTGACAATAACAAGGAGTTGTTATGTCTATTGGTTGAGAATGTCTCATTTTAGTGAAGGAATACTTGATCACGCTACAGTGACATTTCTCCTGTCTCACTCAAACACCATTGCAAAATTAGATGTCACTTAGGGTACATTAGAATTTTGTTAAAATCGATTGGTTGTTTAAATGATTAATGCAAAATAAACTAATTTAAAAATAGTTTGTCATTTTCAGCAATTTATATAATGGCTACCGCTACTCTAAACTTGCTCGCCGCCGATAAGTTAACTGGCGAAAATTATGCTACTTAGAAAACCACGATCAACACGATTTTAATAATCCATGATTTTCGTTTTGTCATAATGGAGGATTGTCCTCCCATTCTTGCTCAAATGTTCCTTGAAACGTTCGAGAGGCATATGAGCACTGGAAAGGGCAAATGAAAAGGCCCGAGCGTATATCTTGGCTAGTCTTGCCGAAGTCCTGGCCAAGAATCATGAGCCCATGTTCATAGCCAGTGAGATCATGGAGTCGTTGAGGAGAATGTTCAGACAACCGTCCGAGCAACTCATGCACGACACTCTTAAAGAAACCTTCAATGCTCGTATACAAGAAGGGGCATCTTTTCAATAACATGTTCTCAACATGATGGTCCACTTCAACGTGGCAGAGATGAAAAGGTCTATCATCAATGAAGTCAGTCAGTTTAGCTTCATATTGGAATATTTACTTGAAAGTTTCCTTCATTTTCGTTGTAATGCTATTATGAACAGGATTGACTACACCCTGACCACTCTGCTCAACGAGTTGTAGATTTTCAGTCCCTGCATAAAAACAAGGACAAGAAAGGTGAGGCAAATTTTGCTTCATCTTTTAAGAATTTCCACAAAGGTTCGACCTTTGGAACTAAGTCTATACCTTCTTTCTCCAGCACCAAAAAATGGAAGAAGAAGAAGGGTGGAAAGGGGAAAGCTAACCCTATAGTTGTTGCTCAAAGGGACAGAAAGCCGATAAAAGCTGCAAAGGGAATTTGTTTCTATTGCAACCAAGATGGGCATTGGAAGAGGAAATGCCCTAAATATTTGATAGAAAAGAAGAAAGTCAAGCAAGGTAAATTTGATTTACTTGTTTTGGAAACTTGCTTAGTGGAGAATGATGATTCTCCCTAGATTATTGACCCTGGGGCCATTAACCACATTTATTCTTCATTTCAGGTAATTAGTTCTTGTCAGCAACTAGAAGCTGGTGAAATGAGATGCAGGTCGGAACTTGGGACGTCATCTCAGCTGTGGCAATGGGAGGAAGCCAGTTGACTTTACAGAATGTCTTATATTAGATAATGTTTATGTGGTTCCTGATTTGAAAAGTAACCTTATTTTTTTAAGTGCTTGTTAGAACAATCCTATGCAATGAACTTTTTTGTTAATAAAGTGTTTATTTCAAAAAATGGCATTGATATTTGTTCTACTAAACTAGAAAATGACCTTTATGTACTAAAACCATTAGATACTAAGGCCCTCCACAATGTTGAAATGTTTAAAACTACAGTAACTCAAAATAAAATACTTAAAATTTCTCCAAAAGAAAATGGCCAACTTTGGCGCCTAAGATTAGGTCACATAAATCTTAATAGCATTGAGAGGTTAGTAAAGAACGAACTTCTAAATGAGTTAGAAGAAAATTCTTTGCCAGTATGTGAGTCATGCCTTGAAGGTAAAATGATAAAAAGATCTTATACTGGAAAAGGTCATAGGTCCAAAGTACCTCTTGAGCTCGTACATTCAGACCTTTGTGGTCCGATGAATGTCAAGGCTAGAGGGAGTTATGAATATTTCATCACTTTTACTGATGATTATTCCAGATATGGGTACGTTTACTTAATGCAACACAAGTCCGAGTCTTTTAAAAAGTTCAAAGAATTTTAGGCTAAAGTTGAAAATGCATTAAACAAAATGATTAAAACATTTTGATCTGATTGAGATGGAGAGTTTATGGATCTATCTTTCCAGAACTATTTGATAGAACATGGAATAGTTTTCCAACTCTTAGCACTTGGTACACCTTAACGGAATGGTGTATCAGAAAGGAGAAATCGAACCCGGTTGGGCATGGTTCAGTTTATGATGAGTTATGCTTCCTTACCTGACTCGTTTTAGGGTTATGTAGTAGAGATTGCAGCATATATCCTGAACTACATTCCATCCAACAGTGTTGTTAGAACATCTTTGGAATTATGGAATGGTTGTAAAGTTAGTTTACGTCATTTTAGAATCTGGGGTTGCCTAGCACACGTGTTTGAGGCTAATCCTAAGAAATTGGAACCAGGTTCAAGATTATGCCTGTTTGTAGGCTACCCCAAAGGAACGAAGGGTGATATTTTCTTTGATCCAAAAGAGAACAAGGCGTTTGTATCGATGAACACTACTTTTTTGGAAGAAACCCACATAAAGGAGCACAAGACACTTAACAAAATCGTGTTGAATGAAATTTTCCAAGAAACTACTGAATCATCAACAAGAGTTGTTGAAGAACCCATTACCTCAACAAGAGTTGTTGAAGTAGGATTCTCTAGTAGATCAAATTCATCTCAAGTATTGAGGGAACCTCGACGTAGTGGGAGGGTTGCGACACCCCATGTTCGCTATCTGGGTTTAACAGAAATCTTGGCTATGGTAGCTGATAGGGAAGTTGAGGATCCATTTTCTTATAAAAAGGAAATGAAGGATGTTGACAGAGATGAGTGGATCAAAACAATGGATCTCTAAATGGAGTTTATGTACTTTAATTTAGTATGGGATCTTGTAGATCAACCTGATGGGGTTAAACCTATAGGTTGCAAATGGATCTACAAGAGGAAACGGGGTGCTAATGGTAAGGTACAAACTTTCAAGGCTAGATTAGTGACAAAGGGTTATTGTCACATCCCCTACCAGTTTACCCTCTAAAATCGAAAGGGGATATGACAGCAGTAGTTACTGACCTACTTGCTAATGCTTACTGCCTAACTTAAGTGAAACCTGCTTTAGACCTCAATATGCAAAAACGACTTGGCAGTAAATTAACTATGACTTTAACCAGCATAAAAAAATTTAATTACAATTCCCGAACAAGTACCATATGTCCAACAAAAAGCATAAGAATGAGCATGGGTCCCAAAATAAGTTTCACAAGTCCCAGACTCCTCTCAAAATATGTGTACATCAAAACAAGCTTAACCTAAGATTCTTCCTTCGATAATCAAACTTTGAGTGGCAAGCTGCAGCAAGTTCAATCGTGAGGAAACTGACCACTACCAGGGAAAAAGGAAAAAATTTGAAAACAGTGAGCTGGTTGCCCAGTGAGTGACTCATAGAAATACAGTTCTTCTTAAGCCTTTCATATGCATTAATGTAAATAAATAAATATGCTGGAAATAATCTCAAGCAACTTACATTTTATCATACATTAATCATAGCGTCATAATCAACCATACTGTCAAACCTTAGCTGAGAACGAGCATTCATAGCTCGAGCTCTCAATGTCCATTCATGGCTGTGAGACCCATACTTCGGTCCCATTATAAAGACTATAGCCATGAGTCCCATACTTCGGCCTTTCATAAAGAACTACCTACGTGCACGTGGAGTATACTAATACCGTCAACACCTTAGATACTTCCTCGGATACCTTCTATAACTTCGGTTTTTTGTTTATTAAAAACGTAACATTCTTAGAAAATTTGAGCATCATAAGCTTTAGGCATAGCACTTACTTAGCTTTTTCCATAAGAGCATTATTACAATTCAACATGCATGCTTCACAATTATAAACATGTATTTTGCAATACTCTTTCGTTCAATCTTAACATGCGCTAGGATTAGTAAAACCCATTTAAATAACTTAAAACATCATGCTTAAGAAATTCCATGAACCCTTTAAAACATAAGTATAAACTTTATTTGCTTGGAAAACCCATGAATGCTAGCATGAAATTCTTTTGGAACACATGTTCCTTTAAATACATATTTTGAAAACATTTAGTCACTCACGGATCTTTAGGTTTCATTTTTCCTAAGCTTGGTAGGCCTCTCCACTTTGGTCTCCCTTTTGAGATTACTATTTTAACCAAGCTCATACTTAGCAAGAGGTTGTCTGTTCATCCAAAATTTCCCAATTCAACTTCTAACGTCAATAACTTGAAAACTAGAACTAATTTTAAAAAAGTTCCTTTTCCAAGCATATTCAGAATTCTGTTAATAACGTTCCCTCAAAGTTTCAGCGTGAAACTCCTTGTAGTTTAACCTGGGCCTTCAAATATATCCCAAAATTCCTAAACCGCAACACCCTGCTTGAGTAAAGATTCTAGGTTTAGCTTCCAAACTATGTAACTCGAACCTCAGACCTTTTCTTGCAAAATTTCCTTCCACAAACTTACTTGAAATGGTGTTAAAAATATTATCTTAAAATTGCACCTCGAAAATTCAACTGGTTCGGTCTAGATCTACGATTTTTCGTCGAGTGCCCGAAAATGCCTTAAAACAAACCTTCGACTCCTTCCTTCTCCGACCCTCTTTCTAGCAAGAACTCCTATCCAAAGGCTCGATTCCAGGAACTAGTCTCACCAGATCTTTCTAACGGTACTAAGTTCATATGGTTTGCTTGAGAAAATCGTCCAAAACGAGCTCTTGAAATTCTCTTCCCTTTTTATACTACTGTCCAACCTTTTTGGATGAAATCTCCTTAAGCCACCTCACCGACTAGTGGAGATTAAGGGCCGAGGTTCAGCCATCTATTCGAATAACTAAAAGAGAAGTTTAAAATCAAGCATTTCGAGCAGACTCGATCCTCACTAGAAAGACTCGATGGAGAAGGGTCATTACTCGATAGAAAATTCAATGGCTCTTTGTTGAATACTCGACGGGAAGGACTTGATACTCGATGGGATACTCGGTGCTGGATGGCTTGCTTGATGCATGTTCCTGACTCGATCGCTCGTACTCGACGCGCGACCCTTCCTCGCTTACACTTGATGCTCGACCCTTCCTCGATCGCTTACATTTGACGATCGACCCTTCCTCGATCCCTTATACTCGACGCTCAACAACATTTACTCGATGCTTGCCTTATGCCCACTTGATGCTCAGTCACCCCTCATCACGACCAATACTTAGCCAAAAATTCTCTTTGTAAGGCTAGATTAATAAGTATCCGAAAGCTAAGTTTCCATACTTAAACATTTTCCTTCTCCAAACTTATCATTTACCTCAAAATGCATAAATCCAATCTAACTTAAATATTTAACCCCATCACTTTGCTTAACTAAAAAATAAACATAATTAAAAAGGGAAAGTAAGGTGGGGGTTTTAGAACCTACCACCCCTTAAAAGAAATTTTGTCCTTGAAATTTATGTGTATAAATTAGTGGAAAACTTGAGGATACTTCTTCTTTACTTACTCCTCGGATTCCCACGTTGCTTCTTCAACTCCCTGTTTGTTCCACAATACCTTCATTAAAGGTATAGTTTTGTTCCTGAGCACATGTTCTTTCTTGTTTAAGATCTGAACCGGCTCGTCTTCATACGAAAAATTTTCCTTGAGCTAAATTGGTTGTTCTACCAGTACGTGCATAGGATTTGCTATCTACTTCCTAAACATCGATACATGGAACACATTGTGAATATGTGTTAGCTTTGGAAGTAACTATAACGTATACGTTGTCGAGCCAACTCATTCTATAATCTCTAAGGTTCGATGTAGCGGGGACTCAGTTTCCCTTTTCTTCCAAACCTGAGTACTCCTTTCCATGAGGATAACAGAAGGAATACTTGGTCTCCAACCTCAAATTCTAAATCTCTCATTCACTTATCAGCGTAACTATTATGCCTGTCTCGAGTTGTCTTCAAGTTTTCCCTGATAAGCTTCATTAGTATCTGTCATTTGTTGCACTAATTCTGGACCCAAAATTTTCCGTTTCTCAACTTCATTCCAACATACTAGTGTCTTGCATGGTCTGCCATACAATGCTTCGTATAGTGCCATGCCTATGCTCCAATGATAACTGTTGTTATACGCAAACTCGACCAATGGAAATTGTACATCCCAACTTCCTTTGAACCATTGAACACATGTTCTCAGCATGTCTTCCAGTGCCTATACTGTCCACTTTGATTGACCATCCGTCTATGGATGAAAAGCCTTGTTAAAATGTAGCTTGGTACCTAAAGCCTTTTGCAAACTAGGCCAAAACATCGAGGTAAACCTCGAATCTTGATATGATACTATCGATATTGGAGCTCCGAATTGGCTAACTATATTGTCCACGTACATCTTAGCCAACCAATCCAAGGTAAAGGTAACTCTTATCGGTATAAACTTGACCATCCTGGTTAGCCTATCAACTATTACCTAGATTCCTTCATACTTTGAGGGCGTACTAGGCAATCCAAACAAGAAATCCATCGTTACATGATCCCATTTCCACTCCGCTACTGGGAGTGGGTTGAGTAATCCTGCGGTCGGGTTTAACTTGTTGACAAATTAGACATCGGTCTACATATTTGGCTATTTCTTTCTTCATTCCAGGCCACCAATACGACCTCTTTAAGGTTTTGTACATTTTGATGCTTTTTGGATGCATGGCATATGCTGAACTATGCTCCTCCTCTAGTATGGCTTACTTAAGCTGCAACACATTCAACACACATAATCTACCTTCCTTCGATAAGGCACCATCTACCCTTACTTGGACATGGGTTCTCAGTCCCTTATTTGCCTCCTTATCCATCTCGGTTTCTTGTCTCATTGAACAAGGTTATACCGTCTCCTTTTCTAAGAGAAAAGTGTTTATTTTCAAGAATGGAATGGATATTGGTTTTGGTTCAATGGAAAGTAACTTATATATGTTGGGGTTTGTGCCCTAAAGTCTTGTGTCCAGTAGTTTATAAACAACTTTGTACGAACACTTGTGATGTATAATATAAATGATATTTACTTCACTACTTGACTTCGCACATTTAGATTTTACCACAAACCAATAAACTTAAAATCCCTTGTTATCTGTATGTAACTTAAGCATGTATATGGTGACATACATGTGGATCATGTCTTGAGTGATAACCAAAATGGTCTGTAGTATATAGATATAGGAGGGAAACCTTATCTTGGTAACGCTATGGATGCGGCCCGCTTTGTGGAATGGTCATAAGTGTTGTGACTTGTCACAGATGGTCTGATCTTGATCATTCGTGTAGAGGACATGCGAGCGGGGGCGTTTGATAACTTATAGAAATACAAGTTATTGATGCCACCTTATTTAGATATTGCAGCCAAAAGTTAGTAATTATACGCCAATTGTATGAACCCAGTATGACAATAATTATAAATGTTTGCCCTTACACCCACTAACACCAAAAAGATGGAAGACAAGCCAAACTTTACTCTGCTTTGCAGGAGACCAGGTCACCGTTTGTGCTCAAGGCTCATGAAAAACTAATTAATGCATCTCTGCCACATTACGTCTGTTGATCAACCATGAAGAGACGATTACTGAAGTAACGGCACAATGCAACAGTTAGTCCAAAGCTATGCTTCAATCGCATGCGATAATAAAAACAAATACCGCATGCGAACCTAGGATCGAAAGATGTAACTAAGCAACACGAGAGCGGGAGATTGAGACACGTGTACAACTAACGGTTGTGTAGAATTGATGGTCTGATTGCACAACAGACGGAATAATATCCCTCCATCTGCGAAATTACCATCAAGTGGGGACCACAAGGCCAGAGTCAAAGATCTGCTCCTATAAATACCCCATTGATTTCAGAGACAAGTATGTTATTTGATACGGGGCTAAGTGTTGTAAGATTTTAGAGAGAAAAGACGGAGCTGAGTGCTGAAGAGAAGAAATCCGGGAAGAGAACGAGATAAGGCCGAGAGGTGAATCTCAAATCTGACCTGCCATATACTCGATCGAAACTCTGTGCAGAGACCCCTTCTACCAGTGGATCAAGCCTGAGAGGGAAGCTCTTCTTACCATCGAAACCATCCTATCCGGCAAGCAGATCTCCATCGAACCTGTGCCAAGACATTGGCACTTGCTTGTATTTTTTCTATCTCTCTTTAATTGTACTCCATATTTTCTTTATCTCTTCATTCACACATCATGTATCAAACGCTTAGTAGAAATATTAAATGTTTCGATAGATTCCATCTACCATTTTCTGTATGTTTCCGTTCACCCATTAGTCACTTTCTTCATGATGTTTTCTTAATCCCCTGATGAGCAATATGAATCACCAAGAACTTAATCTGTATTAAAGTTATAAAATACATTTAGCTAAAGCATGCTAGACGGCATCCTCACTTGTGAGAGCAGAAGTGAAGATGTCATTCTGATCTGTCGAGAGAAGGTCAGAAGAGTGCGTTAACTAGAGCGAGTAGTACTTCCATACATGGAAGTAACCTTGCGTTCATTATGCTAGACTCTGTTTCACCACAGACATGTGGGGAACACGGTCGATTATTGAGAGGTGTACGCCAAGAGAATAGCGGAAAGTTAATTTGTTATTTAAAATCCAATTAAGGTCTTGCGTTGTTTGTAATACTTATCTTTCTCTTCTATTCTGTTCATAAGACTTGTCGCCGCATCCCACATCTTTGCACAACCTTCATAGCCAACCTTAATCCTAGCATCTTGTACATGAAGTCTGTATCTTGTAACATCTAGCTTAGGTATATTGTATTTTTATGTTTTATTGCATCTTTACTGCTTTCCTTTATTTTATTGCAATTTACTTACCTGTACAAACTCCTTTATAAAGAATTGAAAACCTGGTCGATATACCATGAACATACCGTAATAACCGACACCATTTCCCTGTGTTCGACCTCGAATCACACCGAGAAACTTACGGTGGAATTACACTTGGTTCCATCGTGTACAAACTCCTTGTGATAACGCAGAGTGTACTACATGAACATTCCAAATTAACGCATAAATAGAAGTAGTATCGCATCATCATGAGCACTTAATATCATACATCCCAAAATACGTTACAATCATCCATGCATTGTGTGACATAAAACACATTTTATGTCTTACAGCATCCTATACAAAGAGTTTCTATAAGACCTGACCATAAAGTGTTAACGTCTTGTTATATAACACCATTCATAACTGAGACTTCACATCACTAGGATGACCATAGGTAACATGACCTCAATCTTGAGTGAGTTGGGAACTCCTACCATTGAAGGTAGTCCTTTGATTTACATGGGTACGAGTGGCCAGAACGTCGACTCAAACCTGCCATTTTGGGGATTCTTCTGATTTGGGAGCTGGGAACTCAGCTTTACAAGATGGAATTCACTCCTACCCCAAGGCAGGGGTAAATAGATAGATAACTCCCTTAAGAGCTGATTCCAAGGCTTGAACAATCTGGCCCACGCACCTTCTCATGGCCCGAGAGGTGTTCACACTTATTAGGACTATGTTGTATTGTTCATTAGAGGGATCGGTGGTACTTGAGAAGGAAGATGTAATTATAGGTGCAAAATGGTAAATTGGCCCGTTGTAATTAAGAGTATCTGTAAAGAGTCGTCGTACTGATGATTGGTTATATCCAATGGACAGAAATATATCTATGGCAAGAAGAATTCAACTATCGGTCTTTACTGGAATGCCTAGCAGTTAATGGATGGTAGATATCGTGACTAAAGAGTTTAGTCAACTATTCATGTACCGTTGGAGCTTCGAGCCATAGGTTCATAAGATCCCCTGGTAGCTTGGATACAAGTTGAGTGTTGTGACTTGTCACAGATGGTCTGATTCTGATCATTCGTGTAGGGGACATGCGAGCAAGGGCGTCCTATACAAAGAGTTTGTATAAGACCTGACCATGAAGTGTTAACGTTTTGTTATGTAACGCCATTCATGACAGAGAGTTCACTTCACTAGGATGACCATAGGTAAGATGACCTCAATCCTGAGTGCGTTAGGAACTCTTACCTTTGAGGGCAGTCCTTTGATTTGCATGGGTGTGAGTGGCCAGATCGCCGACTCAAACCTACCACTTTGGGGATTCATTTGATTTGGAAGTTGGGAACTCATCTACTCAAGATGGAATTCACTGCTTCCCCGAAGCAGAGGTAAGTAGATAGATTGCTCCTTTAAGGACTGATCCCAAGGCTTGAACGATGTGGTGTCACACACTTTCTCATGGCCCGAGAGGTGTCCACACATAGTAAAACTATGTTGTATTGTTCATTAGAGGGATTAGTGGTACTTAAGAAGTTAGATGTAACTATAGGGACAAAACGGTAAATTGGCCCAGTTGTACTTACGAGCATCTGTGAAGGGTTATCTACTATTGATTGGTTATATCCGATGGACACAAAAATATATCTGTGGTGAGGAGAGTTCAGTTGTCGATCTTTAGTGGAATGTCTGGCAGTTAACGGATGGTGGATCTTGTGGCTAAAGAGTTTAGTCTACTATTCACGTATCGTTGGTGCTTCGAGCCATAGGTCAATAAGGTCCCTTTGGTAGCTCAATAGATTCAAATTGAGAATCAGCTTTTAGGTCAGTTTGAAGTGTTAAAATTGACAAGAGAGAGTTCGATTATATATGATGACCTCAATCCTGAGTGTTTTGGGAACTCCTGCCTTTGAGGGATGTCCTTTAGTTAGTATGGGTAAAAGTGGCCAGATTGCCAACTCAACAAGCCTACCTTTTTGGGGATTTGTCTGATTTGGGAGCTGGGAACTCAGTTATACAAGATGAAATTCACTCCTTCCCCAAAACAGGGGTAAGTACATAGATTGCTCCCTTAAGGACTTATTCCGGGTCTTGAACATAGTGGCCATAGCTTCTCTTTGGAAGAGAGGACTCAGTCATAGTAGGACTATGAGTTATGTTCATTAGAGGGATCAGTGGTACTTAAGGAGTTAGATGTAACTATAGGGGCATAACGACTATTGGCCCAACATTACTTATGAGAGATATGTGAAGGGTTATCGCACTGTTGATTGGTTAATATGGACACAAAAAATATTTGTAGTAAGGAGAGTGCAACTGTTGGTCTTTAGTGGAGTGTCTGGCAGTTAACAGATGTGGATCCCGTGACTAAAAAGTTTAGTCAGTTATTCACGTACCATTGGAGCTTTAAGCTACAGGTTCATAAGGTCCCCTTGGTAGCTCAATGGATTCATGTTGAAAATCTGTTCTTGGTGTTGATTTGAAATGTTGAAATTGGCGAGAGGAAATTCGATTATATATGATATGATCGGTGTGATATATAAGATACATCAAGTGGAAGATTAATGTAAATGAGATTTACATTAAGTACCATGAAATAAAAAAAGAACTATGGTTTATATGTTTCATGAGATGAAATAATAAAACTATAGGTTATAAATATAGTATGGTAAGTTGGTTATCACATATATTTATAATAATATTAATTATTGGATAATTATATCTTTTTCTCTAATAACCAATTGAGTGAGAGGTTATTGGTGGTTTCATGGTAACCGTGAGATAAAAAGAAAAATGTTTTCCTAAATTTAGTAAGATTTGAGAGAGTTTCTATTCTCGAAAAGTCTCTCACACAGATGTTGCCAAGTGAATTCGATTCAATAAACGATAGCTAAAGAGAGACTAAACGATCATGGAGTGACATTACACGATAGTTCACTCAGCTGGTCCTATACTCGGAGTATGTTATAAAGCTATTGTTGTTGCTTATTGCTTTCTAGCCAACTACAATCTTTCTTTTCTCGATTCTTACAATCAAACTATTTGCGAAAACCTTTTCTCCAAACCTGTTTTCTAAAACCGTTTTCTCTAAAATAGGGGTGGTGGTTGCTAGAGGCACCCGACGTGCCATCGGCGTTCCGTATTTGAATTGGCTGACTTGTTTGTGAGTGGGAACAAGTGCCGCACAATCGCTAAGGGAAGCTTCAAAAACACTTTTGTTAAATGGTATACGATAGCTTGCCGTTTGCTAAACGATTGAGCATTCGTCTATATGATAGACTTTTGTCATCTCCCACTTGTTCGATCGTTTACATGATTATTATTCCTCCGGTCCCTTCCTCTAACCAAGTCCACACAAAGCCCACAATTCTGGATTCTCACACCGAGAATACCAAGGTAGCCATTGTGGTGGTGTCTTACTCAACACGACTAAGTTGAGGTTTTTAGAGGTTGTGTTGAGCACGCATAGAACCTTTGATTATGTCTCGACGAAAATCTGATTGTTGAGTTCGAGTTTGTTACTGATTGTGCTGTGTTGCAGTTGCTGTGTTCGAGCGTTCGTGTGTTGCAGTCTTGGAGATTGAACGAGCGTTCATGATCTAGGGAAGTTGAAGATGTGTCTTCAAAGGTATGTTTAATCTTTCCCTTGATTATCTAGTAAAGCATGTTGTAATTTCGTATTATGCATGACCTGTAAGTGTCCGTTTCTTGATTGTAATTGTTTGTGTTCAATTTCGAATGAAATTTGGAACGATAATTCCGCTACTCATGGAAATCCTAATGTCTGATTTCCTTCACTCCCTCAATCCCAAAACTCTCTAGAGCTCACACCTCGTAGATTCTCACCAGAGAATATCGAGGACTCTTTTTGTGGTTGTGTTCATGGGATTCAATTTAAGAAAGTCTTCAAGGGTAAGGTTTCCAAACCTTTTGGTTCTTTTAATTTTTGGCATGCGATATAATTTTGTTTTTTTCCTAATGAATGTATGATGCCTTGTAAATGGTGATGCGATTATGGTATGAGTTTCGGTGATGTATATGCGTTGCACATGCAAGTTTTCCTAATAAGACCTAAGTATAAGCCTCACTAGGTTTCCTGATAAGTCTAGGGTCGAACACAAGGACTACTGAGTAAATATGGGATAATAAATTTGATTCCCTTGCAGTGGTGAAAACAAATAAATTGGATGGTGTTTTGATTAAGTGTATTTCCTATGTGATGGAGTTCGAATAAAGAGTTGATGAAATCGAGAATTCCAATGAGTATGCGATGAACGGGTTGAGAAGAACTTTAGCTAACACTTCCTAAGATTACATTCAAGTTATGTGATCATGCTACACACAAACACAGCATGTCATCTCTCAATGCAAATGCCATAGTTCCTATCTCTAGGATGCATGCGATGTATACAAAAATGTCGATAGGACTTATGTCTAAGCCTCTATTCTTGTCTATGCGATGATGAATGATGCATACATACACAAGGTGACCGCATACTATCATATCCTATTTCTAGGGTGCATGTGATGCGTAATAGCAAATAGAACTTATATCAAAGTTTCTACCTCTTTCTTATGCGGTTTTAATTTAACTCTCTCGAGCCTAGATTCCAATCTGACTCTCTCAAGTCTAGATTCTTTCTTTAGACTACTCTCTCAAGTATCTCTAAAGAGTGAATGATGCATACATAAGACAAGATGGTGGCATAAAGTGTAAATCTTAGGTCATGCTAGCTAAGTACTTCTCAACCCATTCGGAAATTTAGCTACTCATGCGAAGTATGGAGAGATTGAACATAAGTTGAAATGAGATTTTCATTTTCTATAAATAGATGCCAAATACAGAATAGAAATGGAATATAAAGATAAGAAGCCCGATAGCAATGTCTTGCTTCCCGTGTACTTTTACACTGTCTTTTTCACTCCAACTCTGTCTAGATGAATATTCTTGCTTTTACAAGTGTCGACCCTCTCTTCCTTTGTAGCGCTTCTCGGAAATCTCTCGATCTACCTGGGAATGATCTCTCGGCTTCTTTGTCTCTTAGCTCGTCTCTGTCTTCTAAGTATAAGTATGGATAGACTAACGGCTCTCTATCTTGTATATGATCTTCCTCGTTAACTATGGTGACTTTCGATATTTATAGAGCTCAAGGTGAAGAAGCTTTTCTCTCTAATGATTGCAATGATGGGCAGTCATTAAATCTCTTGCTCTGATGCTCCGTTTAATGGTCACCGAAAGTTGAGTGTACTTGCTATAGTGTGGCTTTAACAGATTGTCAACTGAATTCGGATTCGACCGTCATCAGCTTTTTGTCCCATCTTGATTTATTATGTTGTCATCTTGATGCATAGTCTTTATACGGCCACCTTCTTGTGCTACTTCTCGCGATCGCATACGATCACATGACTTTGCGATCGCAATCTTTTAATGTGCATTGATGCCTAATTCCTTGCATCGCAATTTTACTTGTGCCAACACATTTTTCCTACACAAAATAAGTAACTTAGCTGCTTTTATGCGATGGGCACATGTGACCGCTATTTTCTCAGTTGAACACTTTTGGACATGATTTTGTTTATTTTTACCGTCACATTCCCTCATTGTTTTACTTATTTGAGTTGTAATAACGTGCATTTCTACATTTTATCACACCCCCAAATTTAAAACAATGCTTGTCCTCAAGCATAAACTAAAGATTTTGTTTAAAGAGTCAACTGCCTTTTCCTACCTAGATTTCTCGAGGTGTCTTATTCAAATTTTATGAACCAAAATCTTCTTAATTTCTATTCTGGTCTCTTCCTAAAATATTTTAAATACTTAGGGACTGCAAGTTTAACCTTCAAAAAGACTTTACTTGTTTACAGGATATCGCATGATTTATTTCAAAAACTTTTTTTTTTCAACCGGGGTGTTTCCAAATGATTTTTATCCTTGCTTGGTTTAGATATTCTTTTTTTTTTTTTTTTGACCTTGCGCTGATCAAAGTGCCTAGCCTTCATTTTGACTTGCCCCCACGGGTGTCATGCAAGCATCCAACTACGAGCAAGGTGCTCTTTCTCAGTCTAAACTCATGCCTATTTTACTTGGCAACGGAGTTGCGATCACTTGATTTATGCATTGATCACGATTCCTACCTTCGTTTTGGCTTGCCCCCACGGGTGTCATGTAAACATCCAACTACGAGTAGGATCCGATCTCAACGTTATGATATATATTTTTTTGAAATCTCTAAAAGTAGCAAGTTTGAAAAAAAATACTAGCACCCTTAAATTTATACACAACAATGTCCTCATTGTCGATATACTAAAATAATGCATGCGATGCTCTTAGAAAATTTCATAAAAATCATTTTGAAAGAATGTTGGTGGACCGCTAACTTTTAGAATTGACTGTCCTGAAATTAAGTTGACTCTAGTACATGCGATGAGAAATAAAGGCATGAGTTTCATCATTGAAATCATAATTGGTACGAGGAAGAATGTGGTGACTAAATAAAGTAATAAAAAATTAATGATTGCATCAATACTAAAGAGGATGCGATGATAAAATTTAGCAATATTAAAATGAGATGTGAGAAATAAAAAATTTGGAATAGAAGAGTCAAAGAAAGATACAACCCCCAAATTTTCTATGTTGCCCGCATCATTTGTGATCGCATCCTTCTTTGCGATGGGTTGATTTCTCGATTGCGATGGGCTGATTTCGCGTGCTTTATGTTATCGCGTAGCTCCACTGCAATCATTCACTACGATCGTTACTAAAAATCAAGAGGGTAAAAAGTATGAAAGACTGAGTTGGAAATTCTAAAGAGTAGTGGTTATACAAAAAGGTAAAGTAAGTTCATGAAAGAAAATATAAAAAGGATACTAAAAAAGTGCGTCCCTGGTAAGTTTATGTCGCCTATCAATGCAGGGACTGCTTGTTTCTTCTTCAATCTAGATTTTTCAAATCCACGGAGGTTTTCTCTCCTTTTATTGATCCTCTGGGATCTTGATCACCTCAATCTGGAACTTCTTCCCATTAATGCTCATCACGATTTCTCCTTTGTGCACATCAATTCGTGCACGACCAGTCGATAGAAATGGTCGTCCTAATATGACGGGCGCATCTTTGTCCACTTCATGATCTAGGATGATGAAGTCTGCCGGTAGAATGAATTTATCAATCAAGACCAAGACATCCTTCAACTCTCCCTTAGGGTGTACTTGGGACCTATCCGCAAGCTAGAGAGTCTCCATCATGGGCGTCAGTTTTCCTACATTCAATTGTTTGAAGATTGAAAGTGGCATTAAATTTATACTTGCCTCAAGATCGCATAGTGCTTGACCGATGTAGACCCTTCCAATTGAGCAGGGTATCGTAAAGCTTCCTAGGTCGCACATCTTCAGTGGGATTATAGTGTTTGACCTTTGCGTTACTGCCACCGTAGCAATCTTTTCTTCATCATTCTGCATCGTTTTCAATCTTTGCGGGAATGGTGGTAGCTGTACTTTCTCTGTTTCATGTTCTAGAGGCTTGGAGGTGGACGCAACTTTCGGTTTCATCGCCTCGGGCTCTTCTGATTCTTGTGTCAAGGGGTTCATGGATTCCATCGCATTCGGATTGGTCTTGGTGGGCTCTTTCCCTTCTTCCGCTGTCGTCTTTTCACTTGGTAAGGAGACTGCTAGGCATTGTTCCTTTCCTATGTTCCCGAAGTTACGAGGGAGCTCAGTTGAGCTCGACAACGTCTCTTGCGGTCTATTTTTCAACTCTCCCGCAATCTGTCCTATTTAGATTTTGAGATTGCGGATTGAAGTCGCTTGATGCTGGAGGACCGTCTCATTTTTCTCAATGTACTGCTTTAATAGGCTCTCCAGAGAGGAAGATGGCGGCGCTTGTGAGCTACTAGCTTGATGTTGCGGTTGACCGTTCGTTCGCTGAAAAAATCCTGGCAGTCCTTCTTTCTACACCATAGGTTGATAATTTTGTTGTTGGGTATTTTTCCAAGCGAAATTGGGGTGGTTTCTCTACCCGGGGTTGTATATGTTAGAGAAAGGGTTGTTCTTTATGAAGTATACTGACTGCAGGTTCCTTGGACATTCTTTAATTGGATGCAATTCTCCACAAGTAGCACAAATCGTGCTCATCTGTTCAATTGCATTGACCTTCCCTCTTTGCGTTCCAAGATTGTTGATTGTGATGCCTTGTAACAGATTAATCATCGCATTCATTTGATTCTATAGAGATGTGATGGCCTCATTGTTTGCGTCACCTTCTTGAATTTTTAGTCATTGGTCACTTTCTCGCCAATCTTCGTGATTCGATATGCGATCAAGGATACTTTTTGCCTCATCATAAGTTTTATCAAGCAGACCACTAGTTGCTGCTGTATTGGTAGTTGTCTGCGATGCAGGGTTCAAACCGTGATAAAATATCTCTATCTGGAGACAGTCAAGTAATCCATTGTGCGGACAGACTCGCATCAATCTCTTAAACCTCGTCCATGCGTCGCTGAGCGATTTGTCAATCTCTTGTTCAAAATTAGTAATTAACTTCCTTCTTCTTGCATTCTCTGTAGGAGGGAAGTATTTCTTCATGAACTTTTTTACAACTTGTTCCTACGATGTTATCTCCCCTAGTTCAAGAGAATATACCCATTTCCTTGCTAGATCGCATAACAAAAATGGGAACAAAGTTAGTCGAACTTATTCAGCTGAGATGTTTGGGAACACAAGTTTTAGAGATTTCAATGAAACTCCGAAGATGGGCGTGTAGATCCTCGCCACGCCTTCCACCAAACTGTCCGGCTGTCTGGATCATTTGTAACATAACTGAATTCATCTCAAACCTCGATCCATTCAAAGCTGACCTCACGATTCCTAGGGAGAAGTCATAGAGGTTAGGCGACACATAGTCCCGGATGGGTCTATTGCGGTCGTTCGCCAGGAGAATGGGGTTTTCCATGATGTTGTTCGTGTTTGCGGCTCTTTCTTCTGGTTGTTCCGCCATTCTGGGATTTCTCTCTTGTTGTTGTCGGCAGTTGTTTCTCTGTTTTNGGTCTATTGCGGTCGTTCGCCAGGAGAATGGGGTTTTCCATGATGTTGTTCGTGTTTGCGGCTCTTTCTTCTGGTTGTTCCGCCATTCTGGGATGTCTCTCTTGTTGTTGTCAGCTGTTGTCTCTCTGTCTTCTTCGGAATGTTCTTTCGATCTCTGAGTCGTAGTTGGGCTCAAGAACGTGTCCTTCGCTCATGCGACACCTGCGTCTTCCCTTACCAAAGGAATGGCAATGCACAGAGGTCAAAAGCTGAAAAGAAAATCAAAAGGTTTACTGTTAGCGCAATATGTACTGTCGTAATCTCTGGCAACGACACCAAAAACTTGATGCGTTGTAAATGGTGATGTGATTATGGTATGAGTTGCGGTGATGTATATGCGTTGCACATGCAATTTTTCCTAATAAGACCCAAGTATAAGCCTCACTAGGTTTCCTGGTAAGTCTAAAGTCGAACACAGGGACTACTGAGTAAATATGCGACAATAAATTTGATTCCCTTGTGGTGGTGAAAACAAATAAGTTGGATGGTGTTTTGATTAAGTGTATTTCCTATGCGACGAAGTTCGAATAAAGAGTTGATGAAATCGAGAATTATAATGAGTACGCGACGAACGGGTTAAGAAGGAGTTTAGCTAACACTTCCTAAGATTGCATTCAAGTTATGCGATCATGCTACACACAAACATAATATGTCATCTTTCAATGCAAATGCCATAGTTCCTATCTCTAGGACACAGGCGATGTATACGAAAATGTCAATAGAACTTATGACTAAGCCTCTATTCTTGTCTATGCGATGATGAATGATGCACACATACACAAGGTGACCGCATACTATCATATCCCATTTCTAGGGTGCATGCGATATGTAATAGCAAATAGAACTTATGTCTAAGTTTCTATCTCTTGCTTATGCAGTTCTAATCTGACTCTCTCAAGCCTAGATTCCAATCTGACTCTCTTAAGTCTAGATTCTTTCTTTAAACTACTCTTTCAAGTATCTCTAAAGGGTGAATGACGCATACATAAGACAAGATGATCGCATAAAGTGTAAATCTTAGGTCATGCTAGCTAAGTACTTCTCAACCCATTCGAAAATTTAGCTACTCATGCGAAGTATGGAGAGATTGAACATAAGTTGAAATGAGATTTCCATTTTCTATAAATAAATGCAGAATACATAATAGCAACGGAATATAGAGATAAGAAGCCTGGTAGCAATGTCTTGCTTCCCGTGGCTTTTTACACTATTTTTTTTCACTTCAACTCTATCCAGATGAATATGCTTTCTTTTACAAGTGTCGACCCTCTCTCTCTTTGTAGTGCTTCCCGGCAATCTCTCGATCTGCCTGGGAATGATCTCTCGACTTCTTCGTCTCTTAGCTCGTCTCCGTCTTCTAAATAGAAGTATGAACAAACTAACGACTCTTTATCTTGTATATGATCTCCCTCGTTAACTATGGTGACCTTCAGTATTTATAGAGCTCAAGGTGAAGAACCTTTTCTCTCTAATGATTACAATGATGGGCAGTCATTAAATCTCCTGCTCTGATGCGCCGATTAATGGTCACCGAAAGTTGAGTGTACTTGCTACAGTGTGCCTCTAACAGTTTGTCAACTAAATTCAGATTCGACCGTCATCAACTTTCCGTCCCATCATGATTTATTATGTTGTCACCTTAATGCGCAGTCTTTATGCGGCCATCTTCTTAAGCAATGTCTCGCGATCTCATACGATCGCATGACTTTGCAATCGCAATCTTTCAATGCACGCGGACGTCTAATTCCTTGGATCGCAGTTTTACTTGCGCCAACGCATTTTTCCTGCACAAAATAAGTAAATTAGCTGCTTTTATGCGATGGACGCATGCGATCGTAATTTTCTCAGTTTAACACTTTTGGACATGATTTTGTTTATTTTTACCGTCGTATTCCCTCATTGTTTTACTTATTTGCGCTGTAATGACGTGCATTTCTATCCGTTATCAACGTACTATAAAATTTGTTTATAAAAAACGATTGGGAATTGGGATGATCCACTTCTACTGGAATACCCTTCACATGGGTTCTTTCGTGTAGCTAGTATATAGCATAGAGCATATAACATAGAGCATAGAGTGTAGAGCATGAAGCATCAAGCATCAAATATTGAGGAGCGAGGATCGAGTATCAAGTATCAAGAAAACTTATGAAGCATGGCACGCAAATGGCTTTCAGGGTCAAATGAGTATATTTATAGGATGCTGACATAAGCAGAATGCCACTTTTCATTCAATTTTAAAAAGGAACCCATTTTTCATTTTGTCCCTGAAAAAGAGGTCGTCCGTACAAAAGACCCTTAAATTATGAGATGCTAAAAGAGTATAATTATGATATTCAAAGAGAAACATTTTATATTGATTGTCTTCGAAAAAAAACATTTTATGTTGAGAGACGTTTTTGGGTTTAATATGTTTGATCATCACATTCAATTTTCCTGGTTTCCAAATTGTAATAAGCTAAAAAGAGCTTAAATCAACTGGCATCCATATGTATTCGGGATTAAGAGGTCCGTGATTCAAATCACTCGATCCCTCAACCCCATTTCATTTGTACTCTAAAAGAAAGAAGAAGAAAAAAAAAGAATTGCACTAATTATTTGTGGTAAAATAGGATGGTAATCGCACACTGACAATGTTTTATGTGCTTTTCTATTAAATCCTATTAAATTTCTCTTTTTTTTTTTGGAAAAAAAAAAGTCTACTGTTTTGTTCACCATAGTATAAATATGATCTGATTATGAGTAATTGCAATTGAATTATTTTTTTATATAACTATTTTGCTACTTTCATAACACTAAATGGGCATTTGAATTATTTTTGTGCTGTAAATATATTTAGGATTATGAGAATTGAACTCAAGCCTCTCACACCCTAAGCAAAAGTTATACTACTAGACCAAATGTCCAATATGACACTCTGCCACTAATTTTATAAAATGTTCTTATTAGTGCAACATTTTAAATTTTTCAAGTTTATCTCCATTCTTAGGGAACAAAAATATACTAAATTTTTACATAAACTTCAAATTTCATAAAAAGGAACAATTAAGATTTACCCTTAAGCTTGGTGACATTGAACTTTTCTGATTTTTACTTTCTAAAACTTATGATTCTCAGAATGAATTTAGATTTAAAAAAAAAAAAATTGCAATTTTATATTTACGCCCAGTTTCAGCCACTTGCTCGCTAGTTTAAATAATAATAATAATAGAAAATAGAAAACACACGAAGTTAGTCCTATGTAGTTAGGCCCTGTTTGGTAACTATTTTTTTTTTTTTGAAAATTAAGTCTATAGACCCTACTTTCACCTTCAAATTTCTTCCTTTCTTATCTACTTTTCACCAATGGTTTTAAAATCCAAGTCAAATTCTGAAAACTAAAAAGAATAGTTTTCAAAAGGTTGTTTTTGTTTTTAGAATTTGGCTGAGCATTCAACCATTATACTTAAGAAATATACAAATTCTTATAAAGGATGTTGATGAAATACACTTAATTTTAAAAAACAAAAACAAAAAAACTAAATTGTTACAAACGGGGTCTTAATATTTGATTTTTTATTTTTAGTTTTTGAAAATTAATCCTATAAGCACTCTTTATATCTCTAAATTTCATGTTTTATTATCTATTTTACCAATGTTTTCAAAAATCTTTCAAATTTTGAAAATTTAAAGGTAGATTTTAAAAATTTTCCTTTGTTTTTGAAATTTGGCTAAGAAAATGAGAAAAATAGACTTAGTTTTAAAAAAATGAAATGGTTACTAAATGAAGCTTTAATTATCTAATTACTTCATGTATTTTTAATAAACCTTAAATTTAGTCATTAAAAAATAAATGTTATCCAAATTCGTTAAATTATAATAATAGTTTTATGATAGAAACAAATATGATGTGAATGGGTTTTTAAGATTTATAAATGTTAATAGAGACTATTTTTTTTTAAAAAAAAATCAAGAATAAACTAATTTCAATGACTATTTTAAGATTTATTGAAAAGTATATGAACATAAAAGGAATGAAATCTAAAGTATAAAGATCAAAATGATATTTTAACCTAATATTTTATAATGTAACATTTAAAAAAATTAATCCTAGTTTCATTTTCCTTTATTAAAATATATCAATTTTGTAGTAGGTCTCTTCTTTCATATTTGGTTAAACACGAGAAGTTTTTAGAGTTTTTTTTTAATATAGGAAAATAAGACAACTTATTTACAAATATAGCAAAATGTCACTGTCTATCGGTGTTAAACAACGATAGACACTGATAGATAGTGACATTTTGCTATATTTGATAATATTTCCAACAGTTTTGTTATTTAAAATAATTATCCTTCTTTTTAATGCTTTTTCTTAAATAAAAGTTTGTTAGATGGTAAAAATTATAATAGTTATTCAAGTTTAAAGTAAAAGTGGTAATACTTATGCAGGCTTATACCCTATAATGAAGAAATGAAAGTGAAAAGTCTATAGCAAAAATCTACCGTCTAAAATCAATTCTTGATTTGTAGAAGTATTCTTGAATCGTCCTGCTACCAACTCTTTTTATTAGCATTAATCGGTGGCTCTTCCATGATGTGGTCATTCGTCTCCATGTTCCTAAGTGGCAAACATTTGATCTCCATGAATAGTAATTGGATCCATTCAACTTGTGTTTAGTTACTTTTGACACCATAGGAACCATCTCAGACATAACTATTGGTTTCTTGTCAATCATTACCTTAAAAAATAAACACCAGACAAAAGAAAATCAAACCTTACTTTACCAAAGGGATGTTTTTTTCCTTTCAATGAACCAACAACAGTTATTATATAGCCCAAACATACACACCACCAAGAAGAGTAAAAAAAACCGAGGAAACCTACAGAAGACGAACCGAAACAGGTGGTGCACGCACCTACACGCGTTGGTGCGTGGATCTAAGGTAGAAGGGAAAAGTGGCGTGTGAGCCTCACGCGCTGTTCAGATGAATTCCAAACTTTGGGGTTCTGTAGATCGACAACTGGGCTCCTCAACGAACTGGGTGGCGTTGAAAAATTACTTTTTTTTTCCAATGATAGCGGTGGTTAACAGTGGCGGTAGCTGATGGCTGCGACAGTGGTGAACGAACTGAAGATGACGACTGTAAGCAAAAGTGTAAACTCACACCTCCACAAAACCCTAGATGTAACACAAATGGATTCTAAGTTCTCAAACCCTAAGGTGCACAAAACCCTAATTTTGTTTATAGAGCTCTGATACCATGTAAAACTCTTAGGTTTAAGAGAGAATCAGAATGCTCTATTCATTTACCAAAGATATGAATATATACAAGTGTATAAAGTATAGAAATGGAAAATATAACAATATATTTACAATAATGGAAAACTCTAACCATAGAATTATAACACTATCAAACACTAAAAATTGTTGATCCTATTTCTTTGAATTTGCTAAGGATTGATCAATAAAGAAAGTAGAGACTAATGATATCTATATGCCAATATTATTATTATATACCTTTAAGATCTAGACAGCTGCAAAGTTTGAATATTCTCTGTTTTTTTTTTTTTTTTTTGTTTATAAGATTGATTGAATGTCATGAAATGAGGATACCATTCACTAGTTCTTGCTTTGATATCTTTTTTGATACTGAATCAGGATTATGCGATTTAATCTACTACATGAACATATATGATTCCCAAAAAGGACAAATTTGTAAAAGATTTGACTCTGGAGGCATTCCAAAAATTGAACTCGAGACTTCTCACACCCAAAGCAAGAATCATACCACTAGTTCAAATGCCCTATTTATGATAGTATATCCAATTTTTTAAAGATCTCTTCATCATTATTTTATAAATTCCATTTTTATCTATCAAACACTGTAAAATGTTCACAAATCTCTTTGACTTTGCTCGTGATTGATCAATAAAGAATGTGTGACATTAATGAAATCTATGTGCCTATATTATTAATTTTATACCTTTTAGATCTAGATAGATGGAAAGTTTGACTATTCTCAAACTTGTCATAAAGGAGTAGGTACAATCAATTGGGAAGAGGAGAAAACACGGTTGGAAGTCAATCCCCTAATGCAAATTTTAATTTGACAGTTACAATTGTGCTACACATTTTGAGCACAAAAGTAAAGCAAATATAGAATGCTAAGATTTGATTAAAATGTTAGAATATTATTGGTATAATATTAAATTTACCTTCACTCATCAGTTTAAGCTTTTGTGTCAATCGGTGATTTAACAGTTAGATATGTTGATAGATTAACAACTATATTTTTCAATACTTCAGGGTTACGTTATTGCAGTTTCTCCTACCCATGATCTCATTAGTTGAATTTCCTTCCTATGGGATGGACAGAAATATATGGTGAAAGTGGATATTTATGATTTTCAATGCTAGATCTATAAACTACCGTAGGCTTAAATATTATTTTGATTATTATATTTTCAGTTTTGGTTCATTTTGGTTCATATGCTTTCAAATTTTGTAAATTTTTAGTCATTGTATAATCAATGCATATGTTTTGATCCTTATACTTGTAAGAAAGGACTATTTTGATCTCATTTTTTTCTACTAAAATTTTAGGATCACATTTCAATCACTAAATCTCTCTAAAACTTAGCCGTAAATTTGTATTAATGGTTTTCATTGTGTATAAAATTTGTGTTAAGAATTTATGGCAATGTGAGAGTTTTTTTAGAGTTAAACCTTAAAACTTTTATACCATTTTCAACCTTATTTAAAAATGCCAGCTTCATTATGCTTGTCTTATAAAATGTTTGTGCCTTATTTAATGAAACCTCAATACAAAAAATGCCAACTTCGAGAATTGAACTCAGCACCTCTCGCATCCTAATCGAGAATCATACCACTAGATCAAATGCCTAGTAAGGATAAAAAAAATTGGATTACAATAGTTGATTAATTTAAGAAAGTTTGAAAGATATATGGTTCTGAAAAAATAAAATATATAAAAAATTATGATAGGCCATTCCGAGAATCAAACTCGAGAGCTCTCGCACCCAAGGCGAGAATCATACCACTAAATCAAATGGCTTATTCAGGGAAAGATTTAAAATGTTTTACAATATTGAATTTGCTCGGATCGCTCAATAAAGAAAGTGGCATTAATGAAATCTATGTGGCAACATTATCATTATATGCCTTTTAGACCTAGATAGCTACAATTGATTATACAGGAGTAGGTACAATCAATTGGGAGACAAGAAAAATATTGTTCAAATTTAATCCCTAGTGCAAATTTTAGTTTGACAATTTCACTTGAACTACACATTTTGAGCACACAAGTAACGCAAATATAGAATGCTAAGATTTGGTTAGATATGTTGATTGATAAACATCTATATTTTTCAATACCCAAGGGTTATGTTATTTCTTCTTACTAAAGAATTTACAGTTCCTCCTTCCTAAGGTCTCATTAGTTGAATTCCCTTCTTGTGGGTTGGGTAGAAATAAATGATGATCTGTAGATGATTATGATGTTCAATGTTATATCTATGAAAAATTTTAAGTTTAAATGTGTGTTTGGAATACATTTTCAAGTGTTTAATGTAAAAAACAAATCATTTTGAAAGAAATTTGAGTGTTTGGTAACTACTTAAAATAACTTTTCAATTGTATTTCAATTCATTTTTATCAAAAGTGATTAAATAAAAATGAGTTTTTTAAAAAACATTTTTTTCTCAAGTCAATCCAAACAAGCTCAAATTATTATTTGGGTTATTGTACTTTCAACTTTAGTTTATTTTGGTCCATATACTTTCAACTTTTGTTAATTTTAGTCATTGTACTTTTAGTACATATGTTTTGATCCTTGTAATTGTAAGAAGTTATTATTGTGATCTAATTTTTTTCTTTCAAAATTTTGGGATAACATTTCAATCACTCCATCCCTTTAGCCTTAAATTTGAATTAAAGGGTTTCATTGTGTATGAAATTTATGTTAAATTTTTGCAAATAGAGATAAGATTAGTCGTTTTTAGAATTACAAGGATCAAAACTAATGTTTTAAAAACATATATACTAAAATTAACAAAAGTTGAAAGTACAATTCAAAATAGGAAAATTCTTATGAATAGAAAAATCTCAAAAGTATTTACACTTTATAATAAAAAACACTTTTTGAACTTTTTACTATAAAAGATAAATATTTTTAAATATTATTTTTTATATTTAAAAAGATTCTTTCAAAATACTATATAAAATAATAATAGTAATTTTTGTTTTGCAGTCTCAAAATGAGAAAAAAGATTGTCTTTGTCTAAAATACATCCCATTCCATGATCTTATAGTAGCAGTGTGAAAGCATATACTGAATAATAAAACGTAAGATAAAAAATGGTACCACTAGACCAAATGCCCAATGTTGATAAAAGAATCTATGTCTACCTATTTACTTTGGGGCATTCCGAGAATCGAACTCGGGACCTCTTGCACCCAAAGCAAGAATCATACCACTAGACCAAATGCCCTTATGAAAATTAATATTAATATTGTTTTTATTCTTTAAAAATTACTTGCATTTAGTTAAGGTTTATTAATAAATAAAGTGGACATTAATGAAACCCACGTGCAAGTATTAATAATAGACCTTCTTCTACTTTTAGATCTAAACAGCTGCAAAATCAAATGTGATCATTCTCAATTTGTTTGTATAGGTATAGGTTACAACTTATATTACAATGAATTGAGAGAAAAGAAAGATCACTGCAAAGCTAAGAAAATTCTGTTTGAAAATTAAATTTATAAACATTACTTTCATTTATAAGTATTTTTATTTTGTTATCTACTTTAAAGATGTTTTCAAAATCTAATCCAAGTTTTGAAACTAAAACTAAAAACTAAAAACTGAAATCTTGTTGGACAATTATTTCATTTTTACTTTATTTGATTTAGGTTTGTTTTCTCTCAGTTTTCTTACTGCAGTGTTCACATTCTTTAAAGAAACGTTTGTATTCTTTATCAAATTATAGAAATAAAAACAAATTTTTAAAAATACTTTTAAGATCTCATTTGGTAAATATTTTGTTTTAATTTTTTTGTTTTTGAAATTTATGTTTGTTTTCTCCAAAATTCTATATTATGGTTCTCTTATTTCTTGAAGATACATTTGAATTCTTAATTAAATTCTAGATACAAAAACAAGATTTTCACAACTATTTTTTTTAGTTTTAAAAAATTGGCTTGGTTTTCAAAATGCTAGTGGAAAATGAATAACAGAACAAAGAAACTTATATGTGGGAGTAGGGCTTATAAGTTTAATTTTCACAAATAAAAAACTAAAAAGTAAGGGCCCATTTGGTAATGATTTAGTTTTTGACTATATGTTTTTTAAAATTAAGCTTATAAACACTACTTCCACCTCTAAATTTCTTCTTTTATTATCTATTTTTTACCGATAGTTTAAAACCAAACCAAAATTGAAAACTAGAAAAAATAGCTTTTAAACAATTGTTTTTATTTTTGGAATTTAGTTTATAATTCAACTATTGTACTTAAAAAAGATACAAATCATGGTAAAATATGGGGAGGGTATAGGCTTAAATTTTAAAAACTAAAAAACCAAGAACAAAATAATTATAATACGAGGTCTTAATGCTTACTAAATGAGCCTTTAGTTTTTAAGTTTTGGTTTTGTTTTTGAATATATATTAGAAAATGGATAACAAAATTAAATAAACTTATAAGCGAAAATAGTTTATTTTCAAAAAAGACAAAAAACCAAAACCAAATTATCAAATGGAGTCCGAGGCTTCAATATTACGATTTCATTTTTGTTTTTTGTTTTTTGTTTTTTTTGTTTTTTTCTTTGGTTTTTGACATCAATATGTTTCCTCACCATTTATAGTTATTCTGGATGCTCCCCACAGCTGAAAATTGATTCATCCGGGGGAGAGATCGAGCTTCAAGAAATAGTAAATGGTCTAGGATAATTTTCATCACATTTTCTAAACAAATGTTTGAATTTGTTAACCCTAAGTATTATGTGTCCATTTTCAGTTTTTGAGTTTTAGTTTCTTTTCAATCGTGCTACCATAAGTATTACGTGCCATTTTCATCTTCGGTGAAAATTGTAAATGCTTTCTTCTATTTTTACGAAGAATCAAGGTTAAAAAAGTATGTATGAAGTACTTTGCCCATCTTAACACATATGTGAAGAAAAAAAGAAAAAAAAAAGTGAGAAATTTCGAGAATCAAACACGGGACCTCTCGCACCCTAAGGGAGAATCAAATGAATCTTAATACTTCTACTTCATGAAATTATAATTTTTTGCTGTCCTGTACTATATAAAGAAATAAAGATAATGTTTCTAGTGTCCTTAGCTTTTGAAATTTTAGCATTTTCTACAAACAAAATCATTTTCAAAATATGATTTATTTGGGAAAAAACCATATATATATATATATATATATATATATTTTGTTTTGAAGCATTCAAAAATTCAAACTTGGGACATCCTCGCACCCAATGCAAGAATCACACCACTAGACTAAATGTCCTCTTATGAATATTAAAGGTGTAAAGTTTAACAAGATTGCTTTAGTTTTTTCTTCCTTATCCATTTGTTTAAATCTGTTTTTCCATCTTATTCAAAACACAGTAAGAGTTTGTACTTAGAAAAAAGTAATCTTCTTCTCACTACTTACTGTACTAAAAAAAAAGTGCAAGAGTCAACTACAGAGTTAGCACTTGAAGTTGACGTTCATCATTATTATTTCTAAACTTTCAATAAATAGAAATGTTTGATAACAATTTTTATATTTCTTGGTTTTCATTTTTTTTTTATAGAAACATTGAAAAAAACAAAATCACAATTCTATTTTTTTTCTAAATATAAATTAAAAAAAGTCATGGTTTTATCTTTATGGTGTTATAACATGAATCTAAGTTTAAATATAACATAAAAGTTTAGGAAAATTATTCTTTTCGTCTATAAGATTTTAACCATAGGTGCATTTGGTCTCTTAAGTTTCAAACTGGTCATTTGAAAGGTCACACTACTAATAAAATAATTAAATTTAAATAAAAAAGTGACTACAAAGTTGACGTGGCAAAATGGCTTGGGAAGACAATTACATTTTGGGCAAATATCAATTTGTATCCTTGAACTTTGGGATTTTATCAATTTAAACCCTAAATTAATAATTGTATCAATTTAAACTTTGAATTTTTAGAGTTGTATCGATTTAAACTCTTAACTTTGGGGTATCTATTAAGTTGAACCCTGAACTTCTATAAATATATTGGTTTAAACCCTAAACTTTCATAAGTATATCCAAATAACATATAATTGAGGGTTTAAATTAATATAATTATTAAGGTTTAGGGTTTAAACTAATACACTGATAAAAGTTTAAGGTTTAAATTGATACAATGTTCAAAGTTCAAGGTTTTTAGCAAGTAAAATCTTTCAAACAAAACCCATAGAGACTATTATCTCAACCTGGTTAAATTAGAGAATGTTGGGAGAGAGTAATCGTCGACCATTTCAAAACCAAAATTGCAGTGGTTCATCCTCAATATTCCGATCATCAATTACTTGGTGGAAACTAAAATCATTAAAGTTTGAAACTTCAATCAATGCTAAGAAGAAATTGAATCGAGAACAAAAGGAGGAAGAAGAAGGAAGTAGAGAGGAGAGAGAGAGAGAGGAGAGAGAGAGGAGGAGGGAAAGATTAAAAATATAATTGTTTTTCCAAATCATCTTGCCCTGTCAGGTTTGTTGTCAATTTTCTATTTAAATTTAATTGTTTTATTAATAGAGAAATATTTTAAATCCATTTTTGAAAATTCATGGACCAAATTCATCTATTGTTAAAATTTTAGAGACCAAAAACGTAATTTTTCCAAATTTTTATGTTATATTTAGACTTAGATTCATTTTAAACTTGAGGAATAAATGCACCTAAGGTTATAAATTCAGTGACCATAGGGTAGTTTTCTCTAAACCTATATATACATAAGTTTAAAACTACTTTTCATATAATTTTTATACATTTTTAATTTAAAATTTTAGACCAAGGAACAATAATGATTACCAAACATGTTTTGGATGTTTCGCTTACCCACTTCAGTATTAAATAACTCAATTTTACCTACTTCAATAATGTTTACTATTTAAGTTTGCACATTTATGGAGGAAACTCCATCTTTCCATTTTTGTCTCTTTTGCATATTTATCGAGAAACTCAAACTAAACAACTCTTCAACCCAAATGTAGACTTACTAACTCCAAACTTCGTAACTCACCTCAACGCCCCAAATACTCCTATATTTTTTTTCCTAATAAAAAAAGAAAGAATAATAAATAATAAATAGGAAACCAACTTGAGCATTTGAGCATAATTGAAAGTAGTTTAGACATATAGTCATACCAACAGGTCAAAAGTTTGAATCCCTTATTCTCGCACGTTGTTGAACTCAATAAATAAGTAAATAAGAAGCTGTTACCAAATATATTTTTTTTTTGTTTATTATAAAAGATGAAACAAGGAAAAATAAGTTCAAGTCCCTGCTTGGTAACCATTTGATTTTTTTTGTTTTTGTTTTTTAAAATTAAGCCTATTCTATCCATATTTCTTACAATGATTTGCATCTTTCTTAAGTACAATAGTTGAATTCTTAACCAGATTCCAAATTCCAAAAAAAAATTTAGAAAGTTTTTTTTTTTTAGTTCTCAAACTTGGCATGATTTTTTAAACTATTAGTAAAAAGTAGATAATAAAGGAAGAAATTTGGAGGTCAGAGTAGTGTTCATAGGTTCAGTTTTCAAAAATAAAAATCAAAATCAAAATGGATACCAAATATGACTTAGATGATTTGTATTTAATTGCTATTTTCCCTTTTGGGGTACAAGATGACAGATATTACATGATTTTTTTTATTGGGAGTATCCAAATATATATATATATATATAACAATATATCGGTCAAAATGAGCTTAGCTCAGCGGTAATTGACATGTACTCTCTCCCTTAAGGTCAAAAGTTCGATCCTTATCTTCACAATTGGCCTTCAAGCTTTAAGAGAAAGAGTACATGTCATTTACCGCTGTGTTATGCTCAGTTTGACATTTTTTAGTTGAAAACTATGCTCTAACCAATTTTTTTTCCAATTTAATCCCAATGTTCCAAATTTATTGAGAAACATCAATTTTCTCTCTTTTGCACATTTTCCAAAGAGATTCATCTTTAAAATTCTATAGCTAAACTCTAATTTCCTAACTTCAACATATTTTTTTCTTGCTAGTTAAATATCATCATCATCATCATCATTTTTTTTAAGAAAAAAATTAGGTGATTTTAACATAAGAAAAAATCAAGTTAAATTATGGGAAAATGGCGTAGATGGCCAATAACAAATAGCAAAATTGAAAAATGGGTACTCTTTTGAAAACCAATAAATTTTGGCCTTATGCTTGAAGGAACCCTGTGAAAGGACCATAAAGTGGAAGCAGATCGTGCCAATTTTTTCAAATTTTACAGAATGTAAAATTTTACAGAGACAATAAGAAAAGATGCATTTAATCCAGAAATTACAACGCACATTTAACAAAAATACAGAATAATAAAATGGGTTCGAACCCTTACCTTTGAATAAACCAATCTTCAATTGAATCCCTCGATCTGAAGAACACCACCACAATGGTTACCATGGTATTCTCAGGATAAGAACCCAAGAGGAGTGGGGCTCTGACTATTTTGGATTTAGAAAGGGATAGAAAATTGAGAGAGGAGAAAGAGGAAGATGGAATTTTTACAGAACTTTTCTGTGTGATGAGAGAAACTCTGTGTCCAGTTTTCTTCATGAAATGATGTTGGCTTCAAAATTTTTATCCTTCCTTCATATTGATCACTTGTTGTCTTGAGGCGATCAAAAGAAGATGTTGAAAGTCCATCTTTTCTTTTATGTGAAGATACTTAGCCTATTGAAAGCTAAAGTTCGAATTGCAGTAGACATTGGACATTGGTTTCCTTTTTCTATCGTGGCCATACTCAATCTTTGGAAGACTGAAGATCGAGTAGTTGAAGACTTGATATGATCCAAGACAAAAACTCTTTGCTTGGTTTCTTTTGAATCATTGACTTCTTTAATAGTTATATGGTTGTTGTCAAATTTCGCTATGCTGACAGCATGACATCCAATAACTTCTGATACATCCTCTGAATGATTATTGAGAAAGCTTTTTGGGAGAAATCCTACCAAAGTTATCGGCCATCAAAGTTGGAGAAAGTCTTCATCTTCTTTCTTAGCAGGTTTAGGTTTCCATGCCTCATTTTTCCCTTTCTTTTTATGAGTCTTGTTCCTTCTTCTATAGCTTTGATAGGAGTGCGACTCTTTTTGGGTGAAATTTGGTTGTCTTCTTTTTCAACAAATCACAACTATCCACCCTTCATTGTCATCTTCAATAAGATCATTTGTACTTTGGAAATCTGTTGTTAGAAGCTTTTGTTGGAACCGAACAACTATATGCTCAAAAGTCTCAAACTGGATGAAGCTTTCTCTTTAATCATAAGTCCTAAACTGTCGCGTGATTAGTTTGAGCTATTTCATCAAGCTCCAGCTCAATCTTCTTTTCACGAGCTAACTTTAGAATCAGCTCCTTCAACATGAAGCACTTTTCAACCGGGTGACTAACGACTCGATGATGCTCACTTAGGTTTAATTCATGGTTTTAAAATGTTTAAAACTTGGATGACATAGACCTAAGATCATAGCTCTAATATGATTAGCAACCCTTAGGTTTTAATCTTTTAATCAGTTTAATAGGATTAAATTGACTAATAAAATGTTAAAGTGTAGCAAATCTATCTATAAAGGATCTTTTGTCTAAGGCGGGTTCTGTCTAGGTTGAGGTATTTAAATTGACGGAAACGTAACACCCCTACCTGGGAACCTACCTGAAAAGTTGAATTAAATAGATTTGATGCATGCATGCAAGTTAAGGACAATCCATTAAAGTGTTTAAATGTGACTACTTGAACTTGCTCATAACTCATAGACAAAAGTTGTTTATGAGCGCACTTAAAAAGATGCATTAGACTAAAATCAGTAGTCAGATTGTCTAGGTTAATGAACCCCTAGGTAGAACATTCAGTGGGAGGTACTTGGGGCATATGATGCTTCACTTAAACCTTTCACGTTTCTCCTATATAGTCCACACCGTGAGATTTACCCTCGGCCTCGTGGCACCTTGGGAGTGTCCCCCTAAAGAATGGTGTTTAGGTCAATCTCAAGGTGGATGGAGAGAGTGTTCATAGTAAGTGGGAGTGGGAAGTGCGACAGCATATCTCTCGGTCTCCCTCGTTGGATTGAATAAAGTTTCTGCGCATTATCTCGAGGCACCCTAGGAATGTCCCCCTATAGGATGACAGTTTTGCGCGTTTCTTTATTTGATCTCTTGTAAGATGATAAGGTTACATAGTCCCTTGTTCTAATCTGCTTCTTCCCTACGGTGGGCTCATTAGGGCGGGACTCTAGCACCGAAAGCGAGGGGTCACATTTACGTGGAATTGTTAAAGGTTAACAGTTCTAGACCAAATAAATGGTGGTTGTTAGGTTTAGTTCCAAGAGTTGGTTTTGCCTAATGGTTGAGAAGGTCTCATCCAGTGAAGGGCCACCTGATCACCCCACCGGTGATGTTTGTCCTACCTCACTGGGCATCATTGCAAAATAGAAGTCTTTCACTTAGGGTACTTGAAATTCTTTTGCAAAATTAATTGGTTAAAATGTGGTTTAGCAAAATCTAATAAAAGTTTTGTTCGTTTTTCAGCAACAATCTTTTGAAAATGGCCACAGCCACTTTAGCTTTGCTTAGTGCCGAGAAATTAAATGGTGATAGCTTTTCAACATGGAAAAACATGATCAAGATGATACTAATCATCGAGGATCTCATGTTTGCCCTTACAGAGGTTTGTCCTCCTATTCCAACTCAGAATGGCGCTAGAAATGTTCGGAAAGCATACGAGCGATGAACATCGAAGAATGAGAAGGCTCGAGCCTATATCTTGGCAAGTCTTAATGAAGTCTTGGCTAAGAAGAATGAGCCCATGGTCTCAACACGTGAGATCATTGAGTTCCTATACGGAATGTTTGGACAACCGTCTGAATAGCTCTAGCACAAGGCTCTTAAGTATATATTCAACTCCAAAATGGAAGAACGCACCTCTGTTCGTGAACATGTGCTTAACATGATGGTCCACTTCAATGTGGCAGAGTTGAATGGGTCTACCATCGATGAGGGCAGCCACGTTAGCATAATCTTACATTCTTTGCCGGAGAGCTTCCTGCACTTTGTTAGTAATGTGATTCTTAACAAAGTGAAATACAACCTTACAACTCTCCTCAACAAGTTGCAGACCTAACAATCTTTACTAAATAGTAAGGAGAGGAAGAAGGCTGAAGCAAATGTTGCTTCATCTTCTAGGACATTCCATAGAGGTTCAACCTCAGGAACGAAGTCTGTACCTTCTACTTCTAACTCTACAAAGGGAAAGAAGAAGAAGGGTGGTAAGGGAAAAGGGAAGATACCTGCTAACCCGCCGCCTGTCGCCCCAAGAAGGCGTCTGCCGCCGGTTGAAAAGGGAAAGTATTTCCACTGCAACCAGGATAGACACTAAAAGAGGAACTATCCTCGCTGCCTGAAGGAAAGGAAGGCCGCCAAGGCTAAGGCTAAGGCAGACAAAGGTAAATATGATTTACTTGTACTTGAAAATTTCTTAGTGGAGAATGATGATTCTGCCTGGATAATTGATTCAGGCACCACTAATCACGTTTGTTCTTCTTTTTCAGGGGATTAGATCCTAGCGACAGCTGGAGGCTCGTGAGATGATGATGCGAATAGGCACCGAGTACGTCGTCTCGGCTGTGATAGTGGAATGGATCCAGTTATCTTTATAGAATAGGTTTCTAATTTTGAATGACGTATATATTGTTCCTGAATTTAAGAGGAACCTTATTTTTGTAAAGTGCTTACTACAATGCAAATACACTATTTCATTTAATGTGTATAAAATGTTTATTCATAAAGATGGTGTTAATATTTGTATAGCGTATTTGGAAAGTAACTCGTATGTGCTAAGACCATTAG
Organism: Benincasa hispida; assembly: GCF_009727055.1. Taxonomy (NCBI): domain Eukaryota; kingdom Viridiplantae; phylum Streptophyta; class Magnoliopsida; order Cucurbitales; family Cucurbitaceae; genus Benincasa; species Benincasa hispida. The sequence continues at coordinate 37,792,596 of NC_052353.1, forward strand.
CCATTAGTTCCCTTCATAACACTAAGTTGTTTAAAAATTTTGTAACTCAATCTAAACATCAACGATTTTCTCCTAAAGAAAATGCCTAACTTTGGCACCTTCGATTAGGGCATATCAATCTCAATTTGATTGAGAGATTGGTGAAGAATGGACTTCTAAGTAAGTTAGAATAAAATTCTTTACCGGTGTGCGAATCTTTCCTTGAGGTTAAATGACTAAACGACCTTTTACTGGAAAAGGTTATCGAGCCATGGAGCCTCTTGAGTTAGTACATTTTGACCTTTGTGGTCCTTTGAATGTGCGCGCCCGAGGTGGCTATGAGTATTTTATCAATTTTACTGATGATTACTCTAGGTATGGGTATGTTTATCTTATGCAACGGAAGTCTGAATCCATTGAAACGTTCAAAGAGATCAAGGCTGAAGTTGAAAACACATTGGATAGACGGATTAAAACACTTCAATCGGATCGAGGTGGATAGTTTTTTTTATTCACAATTCTAGGACTATTTGATAGAACATGGAATCGTTTCTCAACTTTTAGCACCAGGTACACCTCAGCAAAATGGTGTAACGGAGAGGAGAAATAGAACCTTGTTGGACATGATTCATTCGATGATGAGTTATGCTTCCTTACAGACTCGTTTTGGGATTTCGCAGTAGAGACTGCTGTATACATTCTTAACTGTGTTCCCTCTAAGAGTGTTGCAAGAACACCTCTGAAGTTGTGGAACGGGCGTAAAGCTAGTTTACATCACTTCCGCATTTGGGTTTGCACTGCACATGTGCTTGAGGAAAATCTCAAGAAGTTGGAACCACTGTCAAGGTTATGCCTCTTTGTAGGCTACCCAAAGGTACATGAAGGGGTTATTTTTATGATCCATAAAAAAATAGGGTGTTTGTTTCCACGAACGCTACTTTCCTGGAAGAGGATCATATTAGGGAGCACAGTCCATGAATTAAAGTCGTGTTGCGTGAGCTTTCCAATGAAACCACTGAAACTTCAACAAGAGTTGTTAAAGAACCTACTGCATTAACAAAAATTGTTGATGGGAGTTCATCTAGTAGGTCGATTCCACCTAAAGCGTTGAGGGAATCTCGACGCAATGGGAGGGTTGTGAACCCCCCCGTTCACTATCTGGGTTTCATGGAAATCCTTGCTATGGTAGCAGATGGTGACGTTGAGGATCCGTTGTCTTATCAAAAGGCAATAGAGGATGTTGACCAGGATGAATGGGTCAAGGTCATGGATCTCAAGATGGAGTCGATGTACTTCAACTCAGTATGGGATGTTGTAGATCAGCCTGATGGGGTAAGACTTGTAGCTTGTAAATGGATCTACAAGCACAAGCGGGTGCTGATGAGAAGGTGCAAACCTTCAAGGCTCGACTTATGGCAAAAGGTTATACCCAGGTGTAGAGAGTTGACTATGAGGAGACTTCTCGCCTGCTGTCATATTAAAGTCGATCTGTATCCTCCTGTCCATTGTAACTTATTATAATTATGAGATCTGAAAAATGGACGTCAAGATAGACTTTCTAAATGGAAATCTTGAGGAGACCATTTACATGGTGCAACCCGAGGGATTCATAGCCCAAGGTAAAGAGCAAAAGGTTTGCAAGCTGAATCGGTACATTTATGGGCTGAAACAGGCGTTTAGATATTGGAACATACAGTTTGATACTGCGATCAAATCATATGACTTTGACCAGAACGTTGATGAACCTTTGATGACATGCAGAAATGTATGTCATCTTAGGCTTTTTACTTAGAATTATGAAGGTTGTTAGGTAGAATATGCGTCGATCATGATAGGAATTCAGGAAAATATGAGTTTGCGTCGATCAACATGTTGAATCTCAGCTAACCCATTATTTTGCGTTAATTATGCGTTCAATGTTCTATCTTTATAACTAATGCAGGAAATGAATGCAAACACAGAAACCAGACCACCGCATAGATGACCGCATGCGGAGAAACACTCCATCGCAAAGACAAACACATCGATCAATGCATGGATGTTGCGGTAATCAGCCGTATGCGTCCATCGCATGGAAGTTGCGCTTGTCAAGCGATTGTGGTCATCATGTAGAGTTACGGTATTAAGGGAATACGGTCATTGAATGATTGCAGCTGCGCGACAATGCAAACTAATGGGATCAACGCAAGGTAGGTGGAATGAATGCATCAACGCATCTACCTCGAGAAAATCCAAAGATTATGTTGACATTTCACCTACCACGCCGTTAGTGGCAAAGGTTCAGAAAGGATGAACGCGCCGAACATCAGACTAAGAGCAGTCCAATTAATGCTGTCGGCGATTCAAGCTCCATAAATAGAAGCTGACGAACTGAAATTCAAGTTATCCGGAGATTATCCCTCAACCGGGGATTTTCCCCGCGATCCAGACAAAATACGTGAGGAGATGCTGAGAGTTCTTCACCTCTTTCATCCATTCCGAGTTACGACTGGAGCCTTCGACCAGAGTTAGATCTCGAAAGAGTCAGCTTCTCCGCCCATCCATGGCACCATCGGCAGCCTTGACGCACATCCGTTGGAAGCAAAGTTTTGCTTCTAGCCGGTCATTTCTTTTCCTTTCTTTTTCTATATTGTATTGTATGACATTTTGGAATTAAGGAATTAATACAATCTGTTTTCAATACATTTCTCTATTCCTTCGACTCCATCTCCATCTTCTTTGCTTAGCATCTTTACTTTCATTGCAACATTTAGTAGGATTACTTGGGTATTGCATACTTAGTCATGTGGATTAGGGATATGAAGCATGTAGACAAACCACCGAGAGGTGTGCGTTGTGTGAGTGTGTGAGAAAACCTTATTTACTTAGTGTGAAGCTACATCAACGCCTAACTATAGGCTAACGCATTGCTTGTCTATGAGTGAAGTAAGCAACAACCAACTGCCCGGGAGGGTAAGTGGTTGGACGCATTAAGCAAGGTTTGCGTTGTTCACTAGGGATAGTAACAATCTTGCGTCAACCAAGTTCATGCAATTGTTTTCTATTATGTATGCTTCATTCGTCCATTAGGGATACTCGGGAGGGTAGTCTAAGGATAGGATCTAGGCTTTGGAAGGTCAGATCAGAATCTAGGCTCGGGAGAGTCAGATTAGAACACATAATACAAGAGATAGAAGCTTAGGAATAAGCATTGTTTTCTATTAGCCCATCGCATGCATCTTAGAGATAGGATACGATTGAGTGCGGTCACCGCAGCGTTGTGTGCATTTTGCATCATCGCATAGGAAAAGAGTAAAGACTTAGGAATAAGCTCTATGGACACTTTTGCATTCAACACACGAGTCCTAGACTTAGGAGCACTACATTTCCATTGGAAAATGATTTGCCATGCATGAGTGTAGCATGAGCGCATTGGCTTGTGTTGATTAAGGTTGCCTTCGCAGTCACTCCTAAGGGTTGCAATGAAAACATCTACGCATTTTATCTATTTTTCCATACATGTATCTCATGTCAAGGTTTGTCGTATCTCTACCTTTCATGCATATCCTCATTGCATTGTCTATTAGATAGGAGTAGGATTAACTTAGCAACATCCCCCCCATTCTTTTATTTATACCGCCGCATGCACATCACGACAAACATGTAGCTATAAGTCCCTGTGTTCGACCTCGGATTACCCGAGAAACTTGCGTTGGAATTATACTTGGTTCCATCGCAAGAAAACTTGTGGCAGGACGCATGGTCATCGCATACATTCGTTAATGCATTTTTCATTCCAACGCATGACCATCGATGCATGACTATCAACGCATATCTTAGGAACATGCATCGCATACCGTGACCAAGGGATTTTGGTTGTCGAGTAAATTTGACTTCAATTTCCCGCCATCAACCTTGTGTCTACAAGAAGATCATCAACGCTTCAATAGTCTTCTTCATGTTGTATGTAGACGATATATTACTCATTGGGAATGATGTAGGTCTACTGACTGTAGTTAAGAACTGACAAGCGACCCAATTCCAAATGAAAGATTTGGGAGAGACTTAGTTTGTTCTAGGTATATAGATCTTTCGGGATCATAAGAACAAAGTCCTAGCACTATCTCAGGCATCGTACATTGATAAGATATTGCTAAAGTACTCGATGCAGGACTCTAAGAGGGGCCTACTGCTGTTTAGACATGGAGTCACTTTGTCTAAGGACATGTGTTCTAAGACGTCTCAAGAGGTTGAGAAGATGAGACGGGTCCCATATGCGCCTGTCATTGCCAGTTTGATGTACACGATGCTCTGTACTAGACCAGACATCTGCTACGCTGTGGACGTAGTCAGTAGGTATTAGTCTAACCCAGGCTAGGGTCACTGGACCCCAGTGAAGAACATCCTCAAGTATCTTCGGAGAACGGAGGATTACATGCCCGTGTATGGATCTAGGGATTTGATCCTTACTGGATACACAGATTCTAACTTTCAGACTGATAGGGACTCTCGCAAGTCCACATCAGGGTTAGTCTTTACTCTTAATGGAGGAGCTGTAGTATGGTGAAGCACTAAGCAGGGGTGCATCACCGACTCCACTATGGAGGTGGAGTACGTAGCGGCTTGCAAAGCTGCTAAGGAAGCCGTCTGGCTCAAGAAGTTCTTAACAGAACTGGAAGTTGTTTCAGATATGTCTAGGTCCATTACCCTCTATTGTGATAATAGTGGATCAGTGCCAAACTCCAAGGAGCCTCGGAGTCACAAGCGTGGCCAACACATAGAGCGAAAGTATCATCTGATCCGCGAGATAGTGCATCGAGGGGACGTGATCGTCACAAAGATCGCTTCGAAGCATAATGTTGCTAACCCGTTTACGAAGGCTCTCATGGCTACAGTGTTTGAGGGTCACCTTTAGAGCATGGGTCTACAAGATCGCCCATGGCTGGACTACGACAAGTGGGAGATTTTTTTGTACTGGGCTTTTATGCCCTAGTTTATTGTTTTGTACTAGTTTTTTGTACAACCCACTTCGCTTTAGGACAAGTGGGAGATTGTTGGAGTTAATGCCCTAAAGTCTCGTGTCCTGTAGTTTGTAAACAGTTTGTACGAACGTTTATGATGTATAATATATGATATTTTACTTCACTTCTTGATTTTGCTCAGTTATTTGTTTTATTTGCTTTACCACAAATCAATAAACCTAAAATCCCTAGTTATCTGTATCTAACTTAAGCATGTATGTGGTGACATACAAGTGGATCATGTATTAAGTGATAACCAAAATGGTCTGTAGTATATGGATATAGGAGGGAAACCTTATCCTGGTTACGCTACAGATGCAACCCGCTTTGTGGAATGGTCACAAGTGTTATGATTTGTCACAGATGTCTGATCATGATCATTCGTGTAATGGACATGCGAGCGGGGGCGTCTTATACAAAGAGTTTGTATAAGACCTAATCACGAAGTTTTAACGTCTCATTATATAACACCATTCAGGACAGAGACTTCATTTCAATAGGATGACCATAGGTAACATGACCTCAATCCTAAGTAAGTTGGGAACTCCTGCCATTGAGGGCGATCTTTTGATTTGTATGGGTGTGAGTGGCCAGGTCACCAACTCAAACCTACCATTTTGGGGATTGGGAGCTGGGAACTCAGCTACACAAGAAGGAATTCACTCCTTCCCCGAAGCAAGGGCAAGTAGATAGATAGCTCCCTTAAGGGCTGATTCCTAGGCTTGAACGATGTGGTGCCACATATCTTCTCTTGGCCCGAGAGGTGTTCACACATAGTTGGACTATGTTGTATTGTTCATTAGAGGAATCAATGGTACTTAAGGAGTGAGGTGTAACTACAAGGGCAAAACGATAAATTGGCCCAACTATACTTACGAGCATCTGTGAAGGGTCATCGTACTCATGATTGGTAATATCCGATGGACACAGAAATGTATCTGTGGTAAGAAGAGTTTAGTTATTGGTCTTTAGTGGAATGCCTGACAGTTAACGGATGACGAATCTCGTACCTAAAGAGTTTAGTCAGCTATTCACATACCATTGGAGTTTCGAGCCACAGGTCCATAAGGTCCCCTTGGTACCTTGGATAAAGTTGAGAATCAGTTTTTGGGTCAGTTTAAAGTGTTCAAATTGACAAGAGGGAGTTTGATTATATATGATATAATTGAACTGGTTAATTATATATGATATAATTGACTAAATGTATGAGATTATTTTGAAGGAAATTAGATATAAATATAATTTATATCAAGTAGAGGAGAAATTACTATAGTAGATATATGATATCAAACTATAGGTTAAGAATATAATATGATTATATTAATTATTTATTTAAATAGGCGGTTATGAGATAATTGTCCGACAATTTCTCCTAATATGCGAAAGTGGGAAGATTGAATTTGGTTCTTGTAACTGAATAATAAAATGAAAATTGTTTTCATTTAGTAAAGATTTAGAAAAATTCGCTCACGGTGTGGAAACTTCACGGTCGCTTAGTTGAGAGCCTATATGATAGTGCCCATCGTCTAAAAGATCGCACAACCGCACACTAAACGATCGCATGTGTTCTTTAGACGATCGCTTAGCGCATCGAGTTTTTCTAAACGATCGCTTACTAATTACTAGACGATCGCTTAGTAAAACCTACACGATCGTGTACCTTTCTCTAAGCGACAAGCACCCGTTTATGCGATAGTCACCTACTATCTCTCACTTGCTTGTCGTTCTACACGATCATCCTTTCCTCCTCCCTCTACCAATTCCATCAAAGTCCACTCTTTGGATTCTCACTCCGAGAATACCAAGGACTTCAAATGGTGGTGTCGTCACTGGTTGCTGCTTGTTCGTGCACTGCCATTTGTGTAGATGATCGTGGTGTTGCCAGGCGACTATTTGCTGGGTGATTTGGATCGTAGAGAAGTCACTTCCGCTGGATTGAGTTTGAATGAAGATAGTCTTCAACTGGTACATTTACTCAATCTATTGTATTTTAGTTGTCAAAGCATACCTATAATTAGTGTTAAAATGCGTACCTGTTTGTTAGAATGTGTGTGGTAATTCGGTTACAATGAAATGGGAAAGATCCGAACCCGCTCATGGATACTCTTGTTTAAGAGTTCCTTCACCTATGCCAATTGAGCTAAACTTATTTTGGCTTTAAAAAATGACATGCTATGGGATGTAGGGCAAGAATGAGAAAAGCAAATACCTTGGAGTTGTCTTTTTTAGTTGAAGTTCTTTTACCGGACCTCACAGTTTCAATTTGCATAGTTTCATTTCACTTTCTTTTTCACATCATCTAATGTTTGGTCATATATTGACATATATATTGAATGTTGTTGCTGGTTGGGAACTTTTACACTGTAAAATGGGATTATCATCTACATCAACCTTTTCTTTAGTTGATGTAATTCCCTTTTATTACTGAAAACTCACAATTGTTTTATGATTTCATCTCATTTTCATGCCACTTTTAGCCTTTCTGAAAATTAAGGTACTTCTTTCTCATAATATATCTAATGGTAGAAAATTTTCATGTGACCTCATTGAATAACTTGTTGATAACTAGATATTCAAAAATGATAAAAGAGAAAGAAGAAAATGTAGTGTAAAAAATGGGGCATTCGGAAAATTGAAGTCGGAACATCTCGCACCTAAGCGAGAATCATACCACTAGACCAAATGCCCATTCATGAAATATAAAACAGAGTTTTAATACTTAATCAAATAAAAGTTTTCTTGTTGGTAGGATTGAATATCATGAAATTGCTAGTTTAATGGGAATACTAATCACTAGCCCTTGATTTGATATCTTTCTTGATACTGAATCAGGATTATGTTATTTTAGCTTCTACTTTAAGATATATGATTTCCAAAAAGGGCAATTTTGCAAAATATTGTCTGGGGGAATTTCGAGAATCAAACTTATTCATGAAATCTATGTGTGTATATTATTAATTTTATACCTGTTAGATCTAGATAGCTGCAAAGTTTGACTATTCTCAAACTTGTTATAAAGGAGTAGGTACGATCAATTGGGAATAGGGGACAATACTGTTAGTGGAAGTCAATGTCTAATGCAAATTTTAGTTTGCCAATTTCACTTGAACCACACATTTTGAGCACAGAAGTCAAACAAATATAGAATGCAAAGATTTGGTTAATGTTAGAGTATTACTGATATAATATTAAATTTACCTTCCCTATCGACTTAAACACTTGAGTCAGTCTAACAATTAGACACGTTAATAGATTAACATCTATATTTTTCAGTAATCTAGGGTTATGTTATTGTTTCTTACTGAAGTATTTACTCGTTCCTCCTACCCATGGTCTCATTAGTTGAATACCTTTCCTATGGGATGGGTAGAGATATTTGATGATGGGATGGGTAGAAATATATGATGAAAATGGATAATTATGATTTTCAATGCTATATCTACGAAGACTATTGTTATAAATTGTTGATAATAAGAATGTTTTAAATGTTATTTTTAAGCTTTCAATATTTTGTGAGTTTCTCTTTTTAATAATGTTTTAAATTGTAAGTTAGTAGTATTAATTAGATTCATATACTTGTCCTATATAAGGGTGAGCTACCATATATTTAGTGTATCACAATTTTGTGTACCACATTTTGAGTATCACATTTTGTGTATAACCAATTTCTTTTGCTACTTTAATAAAAAGTTTGAATTTCACTCTCATTTTCATTTTTTTCTTCTCTTTGTTTAACAAACATTGAGATATTGATTTGTTTATACAACATTTATTTTTTTCATCAATTTCGTTTTCTAAATAGTTACATCAAAGCTATTCTTATTTTTCAACAGTACTATCAGAACCAAATTTTTTTTAATAGTGGCATCAGAGCTACTATGTTTTTTCAATCGTGGTATCAGAGAATACTTTGATTTTTTCAATAGAGCTTTCAACTTTTGTTAATTTTAGTCATTATACATTGGGCTAGTTGCATAAATAGAATTCAAGCTCAAAATAATAGAATATGTAGTACAAGGATAAAATAATTGCATATATAGATCAAAAAATGGTAAAAGACAAAAAAACCCATGCCTAGCCACCATTTTGTTCACTTCTTCCCAGTTTTCTCAAATTAAAAGCTATCATTGATAGCAGCTATCAGTGATAACCACTGATAGTTGCCATCAGCCGCTATCGTTGATAGTTTCTATCAATTGCTATCAATGATAGTTGCTATCAACGATAGCTTTCAATTTGAGAAAAATTAATACAATCTTGAAATATTAGCTTTTAATTTGCTATAAATTATTAGTAGCTATCATTTATTTACTTTCATCAATTGGAATCAACATTGAAATATTACTACTTAAGGCTATCAGTGGTTATCAATGATAGATTTATAAATAGTGATCAACTTTGAAATAAGACCAACAACTTTGATTACCATAATAGTTATCACTAATAATCTTTTATTATGGCTAGCTATCAGTCGTTATCACCGATAGACTTTCATCAATTAGAATCAACTTTGAAATATTAACACTTAAGGCTATCAATGATAGACTTTCATAATTGGTTATCACATTTGAAAGAAACTCGATATATAGATATCACCTAAGTTTTATCACCGATATCACTAACATCACTCATATTGTGATTATCAGTGATAACTTCTTTCACTGATAACACCAATAAGAAGATTCTATCAATGATCTCACTGATATCATGCTATCAGTGATAGTTCTCTATTACCGAACGTACTATTAGTGGTAGCTTCTATCACCGATAACGTGCTATTGGATAACTTCTATCATCAATAACATGCTATTAGTATTAGCTTCTATCATTGATAACATGCTATCAATAGTAGCTTCTATCAATCATAGCCACTGAATACCTTTTTGCCCCTTTTTTCTCCTTCCCAAACATTTATAAGTCTCTTTTCTTTTCGATGATAGCTTCTATCACTGATAAACATGCTATTAGTTATAACTTTTAGGCATTCCACTTACATTTTAGTTCAAAATTCAACTTTATTAATTAAATTCACTAAGTTGGCTATCAATGATAGATTTCTATAAGTGGCTATTAACTACGAAAATATAATCAAAGATTAAGCTATCAATGATAGAAAATATTAGTGGCTATCATTGATAGACTTTCATTTTCTATTTATATTTGTTATTTGTTATAATAATCAAAATTAATGATTCGCTTGTTGGTGTTAAGTCACTTATGAATTGAGTACTTTCAAATCCTGTGTATGGAACTCAGGCTCATAAATCTAATGAAAAAAAAGGAAGAAGAAAAAATTGAAATAAAGGAAAGAAAATTTTTAAAATAAGAGAAAGAGAAGAAGCAAAAACTGAAGAAAAAAAAGGAAAGAAAATTAAATATAAAAAAAGAAAGCAAAAACTGGACAAATGAAAGAAAAACTAAAAAAAGAAAAAGAAAGGGAAGAAGCAAAAAAATCGGAGAAAGAAAAGATAATAAAATAATAAAAAAAGATAAGGAAATAAGCAAAAATCGGAGAAAGGGAAGCAAATAAAAATAATAAAAAAAGGAATAAGCAAGAGCTGAAGAAAGAAAAGAAAATTAAAAAAAAAAGGAAAAAAGAAAGAAAGGAAAGAAAATAAAAAAGAAAGGAAAGAAAAAGAAAGGGAAAAAAAGAAAGAAATGAAAGAAAATAAAAATTAAAGAGAAGAAGCAAAAATCAGATAAAGGAAAGAATAAAATTAAAAAAAGAGAGAGAAGAAGCAAAAACTGAGAAAGAAAATAAAAATAGCGAGAGAAGAAGTAAAAATCAAAGAGAGAAATAAAATAAAAAGACTAAAAAATGTGTACAACAAGATAAGACAAGGGAGGGCAAAATTGGAAATTTTTTAAAAAAATTAAAAATTGGCTAGTCAACTAATCCATATTTGCAAATATTTTAAAGATGCAATATATTTTTAGATTTTTTTTCTTATTCTAATATGTATTACAAATATCCTTGTACAATCAATGCATATGTTTTGGTCTTTGTACTTGTAAGAAGTGACTATTTTGACCTTAGTTTTTTTTTACCAAAATTCTAAGATGGCATTTCAAACACTAAATCCCTTTAAAATTTGGCTGTAAATTTGTATTAATGGTTTTCTTTGTGTATAAAATTTGTGTTAAAATTTTGCAAATAAAGATATATGAAAATGATCGTTTTTAAAAGTACAAGGACGAAAATTGACGATTTGAAGATATAGAAGCTACAATTGACAAAAAGTTGAAAGTACAATTCAAAATAGGATTCAAAATAATTGTGGTAATTATTGTTTTGGAGTCACAAAATGAGAAAAAAGTGTATGTCTTTGTCTATTTATATCTATTTAGTTTATGAGAAAAAAAGTGTATGAGAAAAAAGTGTATTCCATGAACTTAGCAGTGTGAAAGTTAAATATATATCTATTTAGTTTTGTTACATATAAAATTCATTTTGTACATTTGTGACAATTGGTAGATTAGGATCTAGGGCAATAATGAATAAAGCAAATAACTTGGAACTCGTATTTTTTTAAATCAAAGTTCATTTACTGGACCTCACAGTCTCACTCTTCATGGTTTCTATTACACTTTGTTTTTCACTTCCTTTAATGTTTGGCCATAAATTGACATATATATAGAATCTTCTTGTTGCTAGTTGGGAATTTTTTAGACTTTATAAAATGGGATTATCATTTAAGTTTCTATAATTTCTGTTTATTACTGAAAGCTCACCATTTATTATTTTTTCATGTCACTTTTATGCCATTTTCAACCTTACTTAAAACTATCAGTTTCATTGTGGTTGTCATATAATATTCGTCAGATGTAGATTTAAAACGTAACATACTCTCCAATATCTCTAAATATAAATTCATGCTCTTTCTTTCTCATACATCTAATGTTTGTAGCCTCATTTAATAATTTCTTTCTTGTTAAGATGTGGATTTCTTTTAATAAGAGAAATTTGTTAATAATTAAATGTAGAAAAATGATAAAAGAGAATAAAAACCTGAATATAAAATGGGGCATTCCGAGAATCAAATTTGGGACCTCTCGCACCCAAAGCGAGAATCATACCACTAGACCAAATGTCCTATTCCTGACATTATATCCAATTTTCAAAGATCTTTTCATCATTATTTTATAAATTCTATTTTTTCAAGGTTTTATTCTCTTACTGAAGCAATTACAGTGCCTCCTACCTATTATCTCATTAGTTGTATTCCCGTCCTGTGGGTTGGGTAGAAATATACGCTGATGTGTGGATGATTACGATGTTCAATGCTATATCTATGAAAACTATTGAAAGTTTAAATATTATTTTGGTTATTATACTTTTAGTTTTGTTTTATTTTAGTCCATATACTTTCAATACTTGTTAATTTTAGTCATTCTACTTTCAATATATATATTTTGGTTCTTGTACTTTTAAGAAGTAACTATTTTGATCTCATTTTTTCTACCAAAATTTTAGGATGACACTTCAATCACTAAATCTATTAATACTTAGCCATAAACTTGTATTAAAGGGTTTTGATTGCATATAAAATTTGTGTTAAATTTTTACAAATATAGATTAAAATGGTCACTTTTAAAAGTATAGGATCAAAGTTGATGTTTTAAAAATACAAAGACTAAAATTAACGAAAGTTGAAAGTTAAGGGACCAAAAATAATATTTAAAACCATAATTGTAATTTATGTTTTGCAGTCACAAAATGAGATTTTTTTTTGGTTAGTCTAACGTACATCCCATCCCCATGACCTTATAGCATTTTGAAAGTTAGATATTTGTCCATATAATTTTGTTGCTTTTAAAATGCATTTCCTGCCTTTGTGACAATTTTTTTAGTTAAATGGAGTGGGAGATTCAAATCACATATTTTTTGGTTATTTACACATACTTATACCAATTGAATTAATCTCATTTTGACTTTAAAAATATGACAAGCTTTCGAATCTAGGGCAATAATGAAGAAAGCAATTGCCTTGGAGCTTGTCTTTTTCAGCCGAGGTTCCTTTACTGAACCTCACAGTTTTACTTTCAATAGTTTCTATTACACTTTCTTTTTTCACATCATTAAATGTTTGGTCATAAATTGACATATATATTGAACGCTCTTGCTCCTTTTATTACTGAAAACTAACAATTGTTTTATATTTCTTCTTACTTTTATTGCACTTTCAACGAAAATTAAGGTATTTCTCTTCATACACTTTGATAGTAGAAAATTGTCATGTGGCCTCATCGAATAATTTGTTAATAATTAGTAGGAATGTTCAAATGGACCCGAACAACCTGAACTATCCAACCCAAAATATAAAGGTTGGGTTCGGTTAGTTTTGTTCTTGGATTGAGTTGGGTCGTAGATTGGCTAAAAAAAATTTGGGTTGACTTAATCCAACCGGACTTTGTATATATATATATATTCTCTCTTTTTTTAAAGTTTGATTAATTTGTGAGTTTTTAATATTTTCATTTAAAATTATTATGATATTTATCATTATCTAAAGTTTGTAATAAATTTCATAAATATTTGGTATTTAAGTTTTGATACAATCATTGTTTTTCTTGTTTATAAGATTGATTGAATCTCATGAAATGAGGATACCATTCACTGGTTCTTGCTTTGAAACTGTGGAAGCATTCCAAAAATCGAACTTGAGACCTCTTGCATTCAAAGCAAGAATCATACCACTAGATCAAATGCCATATTCATTTTTATCTATCAAACACTGTAAAATGTTCACAAATCTCTTTGACTTTGCTCGTGATTGATCAATAAAGAATGTGTGACATTAATGAAATCTATGTGCCTATATTATTAATTTTATACCTTTTAGATCTAGACAGCTGTAAAGTTTGACCATTCTCAAACTGTCATAAAGGAGTAGGTACAATCAATTGGGAAGAGGAGAAAACACGGTTGGAAGTCAATCCCCTAATGCAAATTTTAGTTTGACAGTTACACTTGTGCTACACATTCTGAGCACACAAATAAAGCAAATATAGAATGTTAAGATTTGATTAAAATGTTAGAATATTATTGGTATAATATTAAATTTACCTTCACTCATCAGTTTAAGATTTTGGGTCAATCGGTGATTTAGTAGTTAGACATGTTGATAGATTAACAACTATATTTTTCAATACTTCAGGGTTATGTTAATGCTTCATACCGAAGCATTCACCAGTTTCTCCTACCCATGATCTCATTAGTTGAATTTCCTTCCTATGGGATGGACATAAATATATGGTGAAAGTGGATATTTATGATTTTCAATGCTAGATCTATGAAAACTACCGTAGGCTTAAATATTATTTTGGTTATTATATTTTCGGCTTTGGTTTATTTTGGTCCATATGCTTTCAAATTTGATATATTTTTAGTCATTTATTTTCAATGCATATGTTTCGGTCCTTGTAAGAAGGGACTATTTTGATCTCATTTTTTTCTACGAAATTTTAGGATCACATTTCAATCACTAAATCTCTCTAAAACTTAGCTGTAAATTTGTATTAATGATTTTCATTGTGTATAAAATTTGAGTTAAATTTTTGCAAATATCCAAGTACATTAAAATGGTAGTTTTTAAAAGTACAAGGACGAAAATTTACATTTTAAAAGACCAAAATTCACAAAAAGTTGAAAGTAAAATTCAAAGTAAAATTTAAAATAATTATTGGTAATTTTTGTTTTGGAGTCACAAAAAGAGAAAATCGTGTCTTTGTCTAAAATGATTTTTAAAATAAAATAAAATAATTTATTTTCATAAATCAATTTAATATATATTTATATGACAACTACCTTATCATTATAATATATATTAAACTATTATTATATCAAATATAATACATAATTTATAGTTTCTATTCTCTCACCAATGACATTTATTATAAATCCCATTTATATTAAATTTAATTATATGAATCAAATTCATATAATTAATATTTGAATCATATTAAAATATTTATTTCCTCTCAAATATACTTTATATTATAATGTATCATATACATTATAGTAATTATATCATATATAATTAGATTAAATTAATTATATCATATATAATTAATTCGCTCAATTAATTTGAACAATTCAAATTAATCCAAAAAAATGATTCTCATTAATTCACGTTGAGCTACAAAGGGGACCCTATGGACCCTATGACCCTTTACAAATTTTTCATAAGTACAACTAAGCCAAAATTATCATTTTGCTCCTATAGTTACATCTAACTCTTTAAGTACCACTAATCCCTTTAATGAACAATAAATCATAGTCCAACTATGACCAAACCCTTCTCGAGCTAGGAGAGGGTGTGGTACCACATTGTTCAATCCATGGAATCAACCCTTAAGGGAGCACTTTATCTACTTACCCCAACGTTGGGGAAGGAGTGAATTTCTTCTTGTGTAACTGTATTCCCAACTCCCCAATCAGACGAATCCCCAAAATGCGAGGCTTGTTGAGTCAGCGATCTGGCCACTCTCACCCATACAAATCAAAGGATCACCTTCATAGGTAGGAGTTCACAACCCATTTAGGATTCAAGTCATGTTACCTATTGTCATCCTGGTTAAATGTAAGTCTCTATTATGAACGATGTTATATAATGAGACTAAACATTTCGTGGTCCTGTCTTATACAAACTCATTTGTATAGAATATCCCTACTCACATGTCACCACATGAATGGTCAAGATCATATCATTTGTAGCACTTTACAACAATTGTAACATCTACAAAATGGGCCATACTTGTAGTATCATCAGAATAATGTATCCAACATTATCCATCTACTAAAGACTATTTAGGTTATCACTTAAACATTATCCACCTGTATGTCTCTACATACATATTTAAGATACAAGATAACCTTGGATGTTAGTTTATTGGTTTGTGGTTAATACAACTAATTTGGAAATAAAACATCACATATTTTATTACATAAATAAAATGTTTGTACAATACAATCACAAACTATAGGACCTTATGAGATTTATGGCATCAACCCCAGCAAGATCAAGTTTAGTCCTCCTAGCGTCGTCTCATATGTGACATCAAGTATTGTCTTTCTGGCTTTTCCTCATATGGGAAATCGAGTATGGTTTGCATGGCTCTGCTTCATATGCGAGATTAAGTCCGATATACAAGGTGTACCTCATCCATGAGATCAAGTATTGTCTGCCTGACTTTGCCTCAATTGCACAATCAAGTCCGATCTACTTTGCTTTGTTTCATCTGTGTGATCAAATCCAATCTACCTGGCTCCATGTTCGGTCTGCCAAGCTTTGCCTTATATGTAAGATTAGGTCCAGTTAACTTTGCTTCATCACATTTGCAAGAATGAAGTCGATGGAACACTGGATCAGAGTCGGTAGAATACTGAGCTTGAAGCCAACGGAATGCTCAAGTTAAAGACTTAAACCAAAATCCAACGAAATCTTCAGGTCACGCACTAAGATCTATGTCAAAAAATGCTGAGATCAAAGTCGGTAGAGCATTGAGCTTGAAATTGACGGACTTTTCAAGTCAAGGACTCAAGCCAAATCCAACGGACTCCTCAGGTCACACACTAAGATTGAAGTCAACAGAACGCTGGAATCAAAGCTGGTAGAGCACTGAGCTTGAAACCGACGGAATGCTCAAGTTAAGGACTCAAGGCAAATCCGACGAAATCCTCAGATCACACACTAAGATTGAAGCTAACGGAACAATGAGATCAAAGCCGATAGAACAATGACCTTGAAACCGATGGAAAGCTCAAGTCAAGGACTTAAGCCAAAATCAACGAAATCTTAGATCGTGCACTAAAATTGAAGCCAACAAAATACTAAGAGCAGAGCCAATAGAACACTGAGCTTGAACCGACAGAACGCTCAAGTCAAGCCAAAACTGATGGAATCCTTAGGTTGCGCATTAAGATCAAAGCCAATGAAACACTAAGATCAAAATTGGTAAAACACCGAGCTTGAAACCAAAGGAAGACTCAAGTCAAAGACTTAAGCCAAAACCAATGGGATCCTCAGGTCATGCACTAAGATTGAAGCCAATGAAACACTGAGATCAAAGCTGGTAGAACATTGAGCTTGAAACCAACAAAATGTTCAAGTGAAGGACTTAAGCCAAAACCGACGAAATCCTCAAGTCGCGCACTAAGATTGAAGCCAAACATTGAAAATGAAGCTTGTTGGGCTGAAGACCCTTTAAAAGTCCCAAATAATCAAGATCACTATTGAAGAGATGAAGAAATGGCTTAAATCATTTATGCAAAATCCTCGATACTCGAAACTCGACGCTCGTACCTTACTACTCGATCCTTGGTCAGAATTCCCTTCTTCGTCAGACTGGTCTCTGTTAAATCCTCGATGCAACTCGATGATAACAGAGTTAATACTCGATCCTACTCAACGGTTCTTGAATGATGCTTGGTGCAACTCGAAGGTGAAAACGGTGTACTCGGACCTACTCGATAGCAATAATTCGATGCACGATTGACTCCATAACTTTATATTTGATGCAATTTGTAATGTAAATGATTGGCGTACAATTTGCAGTGAAGTATTACTCGATTAAAAACAAGAAAGATAAGGAAGAAGAAAGAGACATGGTGATTTACGTGGTTCGGCAACGCTGCCTACGTCCACGGGAAGATCTGAAATCTTTTACTAACTGAAGATTGCTTATAGATTTTAGTTTGCAAGAAAACTAAGAAAAGATGATAACTCTCTATCTTTTTTTAAATTCGAAATCAGTGATATTTATAATGATATACCAGCTGACCGTTACAAAAAATTAGTTATAAACAAACTAAAAATCTGAGGTATTTTGGAGTCAAACTTCTTCAAATTCTCCACCTTGACTCAAATGCCTGCAATCTTCATGATCTTCCTGATTCTGACTGGTTTGTCTACCCCGTGTCTGAAAGCTCAAAACCAACCCTTTCTAAACATTTAAACAATTTAAGCTTTGTAACAGGTTTAGTTAGCATATCAGTTGCATTATCAGAAGTATGGACTTTTAAGATTTTTATCTCCCCTATCTCAATTTTATCTCTAATAAAGTGATATTTGATATCAATGTACTTTGTTCTAGTATGGAATTATGGATTTCGGGACAAACGAATAGCACTTTGGTTATCACAGTAGAGTTTCACTATTGTTTGATCTATTCCAAAGTCTTTCAGCAGTTCCTTAAGCCACAAAGCCTCTTTGATTGCTTCAGTTAGAGCCATATATTCAGCTTCAATTGTAGATAGGGCTACTATAGGCTAAAGAGATACTTTCCAGCTGACTAGATTAGGACCAAACAGGAAAAGGTAGCCTGTTAAGGACCTTCTTTTGTCCAAATCACCAGCATAGTCAGCATCAACATATCCTTTTGTCCAAAGCTCTAGTTTTGGTTCAGCTGACCTTTGATAGACTAACTTAGAGTTTTTAGACCAAACTAGATACCTTAGGATCCATTTAGTAGCTTCCCAGTGTCTCTTACCAGGATTAGACATATATCTACTAACTAAGCTTGTTGAATATGAGAGATCAAGTCTAGTAGAAATCATTAAATACACAAGGCTTCCAACAACATGACTATAGGGTATGACAACCATCTGTTTCAAGTGTTCTTGGTCAGAATCCTTAGGAAAGTTAGCTGAGGAAAGCTTAAAGTGCTGGGTAATGGGTAAATTCACAGGTTTGGCATCAATCATGTTAAACCTTTTAAGGATTTTCTCACAATAGTTGGAGTGACTGATGCTTAGAATAGACTCCTCTTTGTTCCTATGGATCTCTATTCCTAGGACCTTTCTTGCTTCTCCTAAGTCCTTCATATCAAACTATCTTTTTAAGAGGTTTTTAACATGGGTTAGATCTTTTTTAGACCTACCTGCTAGCAACATGTCATCTACATATATGAGTAGGTAAACTTTATCCTTGTAAGAATCTGTGTTTACATAAGCATCTATGTCAAATGAGCTTTTTCTGAACCCAATGCTAGAAATATAGTCATTGAATCTCTTATACCAACATCTAGGTGACTGTTTTAACCCATATATAGACTTTTTGAGTAAGCAAAAGAGATTTTCTTTTCCTTTAACTTCAAATCCTTTAGGTTGTGTCATATAGACTGTCTCTTCTAGATGTCCATGAAGAAAAGCAGTTTTGACATCTAGTTGATACAATTCTAGATTATTTTGAGCAACTAAGGATAGAAGAAATCTTATGAAGTTTGTTTTACAACAAGAGAGAAAATTTCAGCATAACCTATTCCTTCCCTTTAAGTGAACCCCTTAGCAACCAATCTAGCTTTAAACCTAGGCTTTTGATCACATGATGCTCCTTCTTTAAGTTTAAAAATCCATTTAGAAGCAACAAGTTTATATCCTTTTGGTAGAGGAACCAAGGACCAAGTGTCATTCACTTTTAGTGAATGCATCTCCTCATTCATTGCCTCAATCCATCCCTTGCATTAGCACAACTTGTTGCTTCCTCAAAGGTAGTTGGTTTTTGGCTAGTAGGAGCTACTACAACATTTAAAATTAGATTGATGTAATTCATTTCAGTATATCTAGCTAGAGGTGTGATAGTTCTTCTTTATCTATCCCTAACAAAGACATATTGACTTAAATCAGGTTGTTCACATGCTGTCTCCTCATGTTCCTCTACATTTTCCTCTGTTTCTTCTATGTTAATAGGTTGACTAGACTTATTTGGCTGCTCGAATGGTAACTCCACCTCAAAACCGGTATTGGATGACTCTCCTTCATCCTCTACCTTTTTCTCCTTTTGCATAAACATCTCCTCTTCCCTAAAGGTGATGTCTCTACTCACTAGGAACTTTCTCTCAATAGGATGCCACATTTTGAACCCCTTGACACCCTTGTAAAGCCTACAAACATACACTCGACTACTTTGGCCTTTAACTTTCCCTTATTTTGGTGTACAAACCCTACACAACCAAAGACCTTGAGATTATCTA
Source organism: Benincasa hispida (assembly GCF_009727055.1). Classification (NCBI taxonomy): domain Eukaryota; kingdom Viridiplantae; phylum Streptophyta; class Magnoliopsida; order Cucurbitales; family Cucurbitaceae; genus Benincasa; species Benincasa hispida. Next base: position 37,812,548 of record NC_052353.1, read on the forward strand.
GGTTAGGGGGATGTTTAGTCCACTTTTCCTCAAGTGTAAGCAAATCTAAAGATGTGTGAGGGCACCTATTTAAGGTATATACGGTATAGGATGCAACTTCTGCTAAAAAACTTTCCCTTAAGATAGCATCAGAGAGCAAACACCTAACTCTTTCCATTGGTTCTATTTAACCTCTCATCAACCCCATTTTGTTGAGGTGTATACCTCACTGTCCTATGCCTAATTATACCATTCTCACTACAAAATTTATCAAAGTGTTCATTACAGAATTCAAGCTCATTATCGGTTCTAAAGTATTTTAACCTTTTAAATGTTTGATTTTCTATCATGGCTTTCCATTCTTTAAACTTCCCAAATACTTGGTCCTTAGTTTTAAGAAAGTATATCCAGCTTTTCCTAAAAAAATCATCAATAAAGGTTAGAAAATACCTTGAGCCACTAATGCTTGGTGTAGGAGATGGTCCCCATAGGTCAGAATGGATATAGTCTAATACTTCTTTGGTGGTGTGCTGAGATTTTGTGAAGCTTGCTTGGTTGCTTTACCTAAAATGCAATACTCACAAAACGAAAGGTGCTCATTGATACCTTTGGGAAGGATTCCTTGCTTGGACAAAGCTTGCATTCCTTTCTCACTTGTCATCATCTCTACTCCTCCCACAATGTAAAGATCATTGACCTTCTCACCAACCAACACAACTTTGCAATCCTTGATCACTTCAAGAACTCCACATTTTCCTCTGCATTCACACCCAATAGAGTCCAACATGCCCATAGATATCAAGTTTCTCTTGAGCATGAAAGAGTATAATAACATGCAGCGGAAGTATCAAGGATCCATAAGCTTTCTAATTCACTAATTTTAACAAAAACTAAAGCATGCTCTACTCAAAAAGTGGGTTTTCTGAACATACCTCTAATGAACACTTCAAGATAACACCTGTTCAACTGCTGTCTACTATTGTTATCAATGTGAACCACCTCAAAGCCTTCCCTACTATGCTCTTGGAGCTTTAGACAGAGTTGTGGGACTCAAGAATAGCTTGAAGAAGTGAAAAAAACTAGAGAAACTCACAGCAGCACAGCTGAAGAAGACAACTTCTTGTTCAGAGAAAATTCTTTTGAAATTCTGATCATTATCCTCCTCTCCAATAACTCCATTATACTTTATATAATAGATGAACATGCAAAGTGATGGGGTGCATGGCTTGCAGCTCATGCTTGGAGAATCAAGGTCAAGAAGATAATGCATTTTGTGTGAGCATAAAGATGATGGTAATGGAAAATACCCATTTTCCATTTTTGTCCAACATGCAAAAACGATTTTTTCATTTTTCTTTAAAACAAGAGAAAAAATGATGTTAAAATCATTTTAATAAAAAATTTAATTTTCTTAAATTAATTTCATAAATTAACTTAAAAAAATAATTAATTTAATATCAAATATTAAATTAATTTTTTCACAATAATCATCTTTATATATTTAAATCATATTTAAATATTTATTCTCTTGTTCCGTTTAATTTGAACGTTTCAAATTAACATCTCAAGCTACCCTAAAATTTATACATTTACAAGCTAGTAGGGAGACCTCGCGCGTACCTACAGATCAGGGGCTCCAACGATTCGAGATTAATCGGCTAAACTCATTAGTCCGATTTAACCCCCATTCGTTAACTAATGAGACATTTCACTATATCCCATAGTTGAACTCCCCTCATTGTAGATACATTATGTCCACTTAATAACCATAATCAATAAGTCGATCCTTCATAGGTTGTTCATAAATCACAGCTAGGTCAAAAATACCGTATTACTCCCCTGTGACTGATGCTTATTTTATGAAGTGAATTATGGATGATATGCGATGGTGAAATTGCGTTGTGCACTCAAGTTTCCTCAGCGGAATCCAAGTGTAAACTCCACTGAGTTTCCTGGTAGGTCCAGGATCGAACTTCAGAGACTTGTGAAAATAGATTGCGATGGTAATTTTTATGAAAACCTTGCGGTAACCGGTAACTCAATTAATTATGGGTTTGTTGTTGATTGCGTTAATGAAAAATGAACAAATGCGGTGAATTTGAGAAATTCAGTAGTGTGATAGATGCACTGAGTATGTGGATGAACGGGTTAAGAAGATCTTTAGCTAGTGTTACTTGGGAATGCGTCAAACTATGCGATCATGCTACAACCATGCACAGCAAGTCATTTTCCAATGCAAATGCGATGCTCCTAAATGTAGGACGAATGTGTTGAATTCAAAAGTGTCCATAGAGGTTATCCCTAAGTCTCTACTCTTTTCCTATGCGATGACGCAAAATGCATAAAGGCAAGGTGACCACATACAATCATATCCTATCTCTAGGATGCATGTGATGTGTTGATAAAAAATAGTGCTTATTCCTAAGCTCTCATCTCCTGATTATGCGTTCTAATCTGACTCTCCCGAGCCTAGATTCTAACCTGACCTTTCCAAGCCTATATCCTATCCTTAGACTACCATCCCGAGTATCTCTAACGGATGAATGAAGCATACATAATAAAAGATAATCGCATAGAATGAAGATTCCCTAGTTGTTTTAGCTAAATGCTTCTCAACCCATTCAACTGATTTAGCTACTCATGCGTAAATAACAGAGGGTGAACAGATATAGAGAAGGAAATTCCATTTTTATAAATTAGTTTGAGTACAAAATAACAATGGAAGATAAAGGTAGAGAGCCTGGTAGCAATTCCCTGCTGACCGAGGCTTTTACACTGTCAATCTCTATTCGGTTCCAAAGATGTTCCTGCTTCCACAGGCGTCGGCCCTCTCTCTATCCTTGAAGCTTCCGTTGCTCTCCCAAGATTACCAGAATGATCTGTCAGCACAACCTTCCTCTCTCGCGTCCGCCTCAAAACGAAAAAAGAACTATGAACAAAGACGTGCGAACCGAAGTATGAAATTTTGAACTGCTGAACGGTGAACACCTTTTCTGAAGGATGCCCTTGGTATTTATAGAACATCCATGGTGAACGGCGGCTTCTTTCTCATGATTGCACAGATAGGACTGCTTTAATTCCTGACTGATGCGCCGAATATTTGTCACCGAAAAGCTGAATGTACTTGTGATCGTTATCAACTGTCAACTTAATTCGGATTCAACTGTCATCAGCTTTTTGTCCCATCACGATTAATTAGCTTTTCACCCAGATGCGCCCACTATGTTCCGCTGACCATGTTGCGGCAATCCTTCTCAGGTGAATATTTGCAAACACGATAACCGCAAAGCCTTGCGGTAATGCGGCGTTCGACCAATGATTTCCTATGATCGCAATTTTCGCCTTGCATCATCGTATATTCTACACAAAAATCCAAAAATCAACTGTTCTAATGCGATGAATGCATGCGACCACAATATTATGAAATTGATGCTTAATGGATGCAATTTAACATGTTTTATCAACACAAGCCAACATTGTTTAAGAACTTAGCACTATGATAACGTGCATTTATGCCTGTTATCACACCCCCAAATTTAAATAATGCTTGTCCTCAAGCATGAGCTAAAGACTTCCTTTAGCAAGTCAACCGCAATGTCCTTTTCCTAGATTTCTCAAGGATACTTCGTTCAAATCCTATATACCAAAGTTTCCTTAAGAATTATTCAAGTCTATTCTTAAAATATTTCCAAGACCTAGGGACTGCAAGCTTAATCTTCAAAAGGACTTTACTAATTTCCGGAACATCGCATGATTTATTTCAAAAAGAAAATTTTCCACTGGGGTGTCGAATGATTTTATCCTTGCATATTTCTTGTCATTTTTTTTTGACCTTACGCTAATCCAAGTGCCTTGCCTTCATTTTGGTTTGCCCTCACGTGTGTCATACGGACATCCACCTATGGGCAATGCGCTCTTCCTCGAACTAAACTCATACCTACTTGGCAGTGGAGTTGCGTTCATTTATTTATGCGTTGATCTTGGTGACTTACTTTCGTTTTGGCTTGCCCCTACGTGTGTCATGCGGACTACAACTATGGGTAAGTGTCTTTCACAATTTAACTCTTATCAACATAGGTTTCCCATTTATGTTGACAGTGGAGTTGTTATTCTCAATTTTTTTTTAAAAAATAGCAGGTCGAAAATAAATACCTCACCCCCAAATTTAAAATGCGGCAATGTCCTCATTGCCAGAAGATTGAAAGAAGTCATGCGATGTTCTTAGAAAGCTTCGTAAAGAGAGTTTGAAAGAAAGCTAGCAAACCCGTAACTTCTAGAAATATTTCATGAGGTGACTATCTTAAAGTTAAGTTGACTCTAGTATATATGAAAGACATAGAAGCATATTTTTCATCATTAAAATCATACTTGGCAAAGAAACAACATGCGACGATTTACTAAATTTATCTATGTCAGATAATTGCGGTAATAAAAAAGGATGTGGTGATAAAAGTTTCAAAAATTAACATGCGATGCGATGGCGCAAAATTGGAAATAAAGATAAGGAAGAATACACCCCTAAATTTGTGTTGTTGCCCGCATTGTGTATTGACACATCCATCTTTGCGGCGATCTCTCTTCTTTGGATTGCGTTGATGGAGTGAGATAATTTGCTGCTTCATGTAACATCTCCGCAATCCTGTGCCTTAATCGTTGTAAACAAACAAGATTTTTTTTTTTTATAGAATAAGAACAGTGTAGATAGATAGTCAGTAAAACAAAGTAATTGCGATAATAAATAATAATAAGATAAAAGTTCATGAAGTATTTGATGTGGGAAAAAGATATTCAAAAGGATTGCATCCCTGATGAGGTTAAATTATATAATAACTCAGGGACCGCTTATTCCAGGCTAGGTTATTCACGTCCATAGTGGCTTTTCTCTCTTTTCTTTATTACTAGGATCTTTACTGCCTTTATCTAGAGACCCCATGAATGTTCATTACAATCTCCCTCTTGTGCATATCAATTTGAGCACGACCGGTCGAAAGGAATGGTCGTCCCAATATGATGGGCGCATCTTCATCTGCTTTATAATCCAAAATAAGGAAGTCTGCCGGCAAGATGAATTTATCAATTAAGATTGTGGTATTTCTCAGCTCCCCTTCAGGATGTATTCGAGATCTATCCGCGAGTAGGAGAGTTTCTTTTGTGGGTGTGAGTGTGCTGGCATTCAATTGTTTGAAGATTGATAGCGGCATTATGTTTATACTTGCCCCAAGTTCGCATAGTGCTTGGCCACTGTAGGTCCCTCCGATAGAGCATGGTATCGTGAAGATTCCAGGGTCGCCTATTTTAGGTGGGATCATAGCATTTTGCACTGCAACCACTATTGCGATCTTTTATTCCTCATTTTGTTCCTCTTTCAGTCTTTGCGAAGTTGCTGGTGGTTGAACTTCTTCTGTCTCAAGATCTAAAGACTTAAGGTTAGACACAACTTCAGGGTCTATTTCCTTGGGCTTCTCCAAACTATAGGTCAACGGGTCTTTGGTTGTCACCGCATTCAATTTCCAATGGCTTCTCCCTACTTTCGCGAGCCATGTTGTCGCTTAGCAAAGAGACTGCTAAGCATTGTTCCTTCCCATTACCCCCAGCATTGAGAGGGAGCTCAGTCTTGGAGCTCGACAATCCTTCTTGTTGCTGTTTTTTCGCTCGCCCACAATTTGTCCATTTTGAATTTCGAGATTTCTAATGGATTACTTGATTCTGAAGCATTGATTCGCTTTTCTCAATGTATTGCTTCAACAACTCTTCTAAGGACGAAGATTGCGGTGTTTGTGAGCTGTTAACTTGCCTATACGATGGACCGTTGTTTTGCGGGAAAAATCAGGTGGCCCTTCTTTTTGTGCCACAGGTTGAAAGATTTGTTGTTAGTTTTTACACATAAAATTTGGGTGGTTTCGCCATCCGGGCTTATATGTGTCAGAATAGGGATTATTTTCTCATGAAGCATACCGACTGCAGGTTTGTTGGGCCATTCTTCACGGGTGAGCATCTCCACAAATGACACAACTTGTGGTTGTTTGAATAGTTGCGCTGACCTACTATTTCTTCGCTCCCGTATATTGAATTGTGATGCCTTGTATCAAACTCATCATGGCAGACATTTGATTTTGCAGGGATGCGGCCCCGCTGTTTGCATCATTATCTTTTATTCTTAATCTCTGACGCTTCCCGCCAATCCTCGGATTTTGGAAATGCAATCAAGTATACTCTTTGCCTCCTCATATGTTTTGTCGAGTAGACCCCAGGGCTGCCGGCATTGGCAGCGGTCTGCGAAGAGGATTTCAATCCTTGGTAAAAATCTCCATTGCAGGCAGTCTGGTAAAGCCATTATGTGAACAGTCTCTTACCAGCCGCTTGAACCTCGCCCAGGCATCGCTGAGCGATTCGTCATCTTCTTGTTCAAAATTTGTTATTAATTTTCCTTCTCCTAGCATTCTCAGTTGGTGGAAAATACTTCTTCATAAACTTTTCCACCACCTGTTCCCACAAAGTTATCTCTCCCGATTCGAGAGAATATGCCCATTTTCTTGCTTGATCGCATAAGGAAAATGGGAATAGAGTGAGTCGAACTTCCTCGGTGGAGATATTCGGGAACACAAAAGTATTGCAGATTTTAATAAAGCTTCGGAGGTGGGCGTGCGGGTCTTCACCACGCCTTCCTCCGAATTGTCCTGCAGTCTGGATCATCTGCAGCATCACCGGCTTCATTTCGAATCGACTTTCGTCGAGGGCAGGCCTCATGATTTCTGGAGAGAAATCATAGAGGTTTGGTGATGAATAGTCCCTAATGGATCTATTGCGATCGTTTTCCAGCAGGATTGGATTCTCCATGACATTGTTATCATTTGGTGCTCCATTTCTAAGCTGCTCTGCCATCTCTTATTTATCTGATTGTGGTTGCTGTTGGCGGTCTCTAAGTCTCCGTCTACACGTTCTCTAAATTTAGGACGCATGTGTTGAATGCAAAAGTGTCCATAGAGCTTATCCCTAAGTCTCTACTCTTTTCCTATGCGATGATGCAAAATGCATAAAGGCAAGGTGACCGTATTCAATCATATCCTATCTCTAGGATGCATGCGATGCGTTGATAACAAATATTGCTTATTCCTAAGCTTCTATCTCCTGATTATGCATTCTAATATGACTCTCCCAACCCTAGATTCTAACCTGACATTCCCAAGCCTAGATCCTGTCCTTAGACTACCCTCTCGAGTATCTCTAACGGACGAATGAAGCATACATAATACAAGATAATCGCATAGAATGAAGATTCCCTAGTTGTGCTAGCTAAATATTTCTCAACCCATTCAATTGATTTAGCTACTCATGCATAAATAACAGAGGGTGAACAGATATAGAGAAGGAAATTCCATTTTTATAAATGAGTTTGAGTACAAAATAATAATAGAAAATAAAGGTATAGAGCCTGGTAGCAATTCCTTGCTGACCAAGGCTTTTACACTGTCAATCTCTATTCAGCTCCAAAGATGTTCCTGCTTCCGTAAGCGTCGACCCTCTCTCTGTCCTTCAAGCTTCCAGCGCTCTCCCAAGCTTACTGGAATGATCTGTTAGCACCACCTTCCTTTCTCACGTACGCCTTAAAAGGAAAGAAGAACTATGAACAAAGACGTCCATGGTGAATGGTGGTTTCTCTCTCATGATTGCATAGATAAGACTGCTTTAATTTCTGACTGATGCGCCGAATATTTGTCATCGAAAAACTGAATGTACCTGTGATCGTTATCTACTATCAACTTAATTCGGATTCGACTGTCATCAGCTTTTTGTACCATCGCGATTAATTAGCCTTTCACCCACATGCGCCCACTATGTTGCACTGACCATGTTACGGCAATCCTTCTCGGGCTAATATTTGCAAACACGATCACCGAAAAACCTTGCGGTAATGCGGCTCGACCAATAATTTCCTACGATCGCAATTTCTGCCTTGCGTCATTGTATATTCTGCACAAAAATCCAAAAATCAACTATTCTAATGCGATGAATGTATGCGACTGCAATATTATGAAATTGATGCTCAATGGACGCAATTTAACATGTTTTATCAACGCAAGCCAACATTGTTTAAGAACTTAGCACTATGATAACGTGCATTTTTGCTCGTTATCAGTGACTACATCTTGTTCCTTAAGTTCCTACTGATTATCTAATGAACAATTCTGATTCATAATCTCTATGAATCAAATCCTTTCTCTATCATGAGAAGGCGGGGCCCTGATTGTTCAAGACCTGGAATCAATACTTAAGAGAACAACCTATCTACTAACCCTAAATAGGGTACGAGTGAATTCCATCTTGCAAAGCTATGTCCCTAGTTATTCATTTGGTCTTATCCCCAAAATGATAAGCTTATTTAGCAGTGCTGTTGGACTATTCTCACCGTTTGCAGATCAAAGGATAATCCTGAACAAACAAGAGTTCATAGCTAGCTCATGATTAAGATCGAGTTAACCTAGGTTATATAATAAATGAAATTGTCGGTTTTAATAGTAAATGGTCGTTAGAAAGAAAATTGACTATTTTCGTGGTCCAGTCTATATGCAAACTCATTGCATAGGATGCCCCCACTCTCATGTCTCAACATAAACGATTTGTGGATCACATCGTTTGTAGCCCCTTACAACTTTTTCTAACAACTACAGAGTGGGCCGCATCCAATAGTGTTACCAGGATGAGATATCCAATTTCATCCTTAAACTTATTAGACCCTTTAGGCTATATACTGTTAACTTGATCCTGTTTATGTCACTACATAAAGTTACAACACTCAAACTATAGCCAAGGATGTGTTTATTGGATTTTCATAATAAGATGAAAAATCAACAAGTCATTATTATTAATAAAATAGAATGTTTAACATGAACTGCAAGTTGTAGGACATTCCCAACAATCTTCCACTTGGACTAAAACTCCAGTGAGAACAAATATATACAATATAATGTTGAGATACATTATGGGAAAAATACAATAAACTAGGGCATCTACAATAACACAGACATTCTCCCACTTGCCTTAGATTACACTACTCGGAGTCCCAATCCGACTAGGTGGCCCTCGAAAACTTTAGCCGAGAGGGCCTTGGTAAATGGATCAGTAAGGTTGTCTTCAGAGGCTATCTTTGTGACGAGCACATCTCCTCTGTGTACAATCTCCCGGATGAAATGGTACTTTCATTCAATGTGTTTTCCACGCTTGTGACTCCTGGCCTTTGAGTTAGGAACAACACCACTATTGTCAAAATACAGTGTGATAGGCAGGTGCATATTTGGAACAACTTCCAAATCAGCTAAGAATTTGCATAGCCATACTGCTTCCTTAGCAGCTTCGCATGCAACCACGTATTCCGCTTCCATGGTGGAGTCAGCGATACAACTTTGCTTGATGCTTCTCCAAACTATAGCTCCTCTGTTAAGAGTGAAAACTGATCTTGAAGTAGATTTCCTAGAATCTACATCAGTCTAAAAGTCAGAATCAGTATATCCCGTAAGGATCAAATCCTTAAGTCCACACACAAGCATATATTCCCTCGTTCTTTTAAGATACTTGAGGATATTTTTTAAGTAGTCCAATAATCATGTCCAGGATTAGATTGGAACCTGCTGACGATTCTAACTGCAAAACATATGTCAGGATGTGTACACAACATAACGTACATCAAAATCCGAACTGCAGAAGCATATGGAATTCTGTTCATCTCTTCAGCCTCTTGAGGTGTCTTAGGACATTGTTCCTTCGATAAATGAATTCCATTCTTGAAAGGTAATAAACCTTTCTTGGAATTTTGCATATTCTACTTTGACAACATCTTGTCAATATAATATGCCTGAGACAGTGTTAATGTTCTATTCTTTCGATCTCGAAAGATCTATATTCCTAGAACATACTAAGCATCACCCAAATATTTCATTTGGAACTATGATGCTAACCATCTCTTTATGTCAGCAAGAAAGCTTGTCTCATTCCTAATGGGCAAGATATCATCAACATACAGAACTAAGAATGCTACAGTTTTGTTGACTATCTTCTTGTATACACAAGGTTCGTCAACGTTCTATTCAAAGCCATAATATTTGATTGTAGTGTCAAATCATATATTCCAGGATCTGGATGCTTGTTTCAATCCATAAATGGATTGATTAAGCTTACAGACTTTCTATTCCTATCCTGTTTCAACGAACCCCTCTAGTTGAGACATAAAAATACTTTCATCAAGATAGCTATTCAAAAAATCTTTCTTGACATCCATTTGCCATATTTCATAGTCATAATATGTGGCAATGGCTAGAAGTATTCTTATTGATTTAATCATGGAAACAGGAGAAAAATTTTCTTCATAATCAACTACTTCTCTTTGGGTAAAACCCTTTGCCATGAGCCTAGCTTTATAGGTTTGTACCTTGCCAGTTTGGTCTTGTTTTCTCTTGTAGATCCACTTACAACCTATAGGTGTAACACCTTGTGGTTGATCTACAAGTTCCCAGACTGAGTTGAAGTACATAGACTCCATTTCATCGTCCATGGCTTTTATCCATTGTTCCTTGTCAACATCTTCCATTGCCTTCTTAAAGGTTAATGGATCCTCTAAACCATCATCTTGTATGATGTTTTGAGTTTCTGTTAAACCCATGTACCATTCAGGTTGATGAATAACCCTCCCACTACGACGAGGCATCCCCAACTCTTGGGATGGACGTGACGGGACAACAACCGTTGTTGATGGACCAGCTTGATCAGCAACTCTTATTGATTTATCTTTAGTATCTTTAGACAGTTCTTGCAATATTAGTTTACTACAAGGTAGATGATTCTTAATATGATCCTCTTCCAAGAAAGTTGCATTTGTTGATACAAACACTTTATCTTCTTGGGGATCATAAAAGTATCCTCCTTTTGTTTCCATGGGATATCCTATAAATAAGCATAATTTCGAACGTGTTTCTAATTTCTTAGGATTCTATACCAACATGTGTGTTGGACAACCCCAGATGCAGAAATGACGTAAACTTGCTTTTCGTCCTTTCCACAATTGATATGGTGTTTCTAAAACACTTTTGGATGGAACAACGTTAAGAATATAAACTGCAGTCTGTACTACATATCGCCAAAAGGATTGAGGTAATTGAGCATAACTCATCATAGACCGAACCATGTCCAACAAGGTTCGATTTCTCCTTTCTGCAACACCGTTTTATTGTGGTGTTCCAGGTGGTGTGAGTTGGGATTGAATTCCATGATTTACTAGATATTTTTGGAATTGCAAATCCATATACTCACCACCTCGATCAGATTGAAGTGTTTTAATTCTTTTACTTAACTTATTTTCAGTCTGAACCTTAAATTCTTTGAACTTTTCAAGAGTTTCAGACTTGTGACTGATTAAGTAAATATAGTCATATCTAGAGTAATTGTCAATAAAACTGACGAAGTACTGATATCCTCCCCGAGCTTTAACATTCATCGGACCATAAAGGTCTGAATGTATAAGTTCAAGAGGTTCTTTGGCACGAAGACCTTTGTCAGAAAAAGATCTTTTTTTCATTTTTCCCTCAAGACGTGATTCACATGGAGGTAGAAAACTGTCTTCTAACTGATTTAGATGACCGCTTTTTACCAATCTCTCAATACTGTTAAGATTAATGTGACCAAGCCTGAGGTGCCAAAGATAGGCATTAGGAGAAATTTTCCGCTTTTTATTATGAGTTTCAGCCGTTTTAAACATCTCTATATTTAAAATAGCTTTTGCTTCTATTGGTTGTAATATGTATAAGTTATTTGCAAGTCTAGCAGAACAAATATGAACACCACTTGAATAAACAAATACTTCATTATATTCAAAAGATACACTGTACATATTTTCTAAAAGACAAGAAATAGAGATCAGATTCCTTTTCATCTTAGGTACAAAGAACACATTCTTGAGTAAGATAAAAGAATCTCTAAAAAACAACTTCATATCTCCCACTGCTTCAGTTGAAATGACTTCACATGTGCCCACCTTGAAAGTCATCTCTTATTCAGAAAGTCTTCTCCAAGAACTAGTTTCCTGTAGAAAAGTACAAACGTGATTAGCGGCGCCTGAATCTAATATCCAAGTAAGGTGAGAATTTTCCACTATACATATTTCAACAACTAGTAAATCATATTTACCTTGTTTATTCATTTCTGCTTTCTTTTCAGCCAAATATTTTGGGCAATTACGCTTCCAATGCCGAACCTTTCCACAATGGAAACATTTTCCCTTGGGAGTTTTGTTTTTTGTTTTTCTTCGCAGTGGTTTTCTTTTTCTCTTTTCCTTTCTTTTCACTGTACGGTTTTATCTTTTGAAGAAGAAGAAGGGCCAGCTTTCTTATCATCAATGGGTTTCGTACCAGACGTAGACCCTTTGTAAAACCTTTTCGGTTTAGAAATAAAATTTATTTCCTTTTCCTTAAGTTTCATCATCGATTGATAAGTTTGCAATTCATTCAACAATGTCATCAAGTTATGAGTGATTTTGTTCATGGCAGCATTTGTTCTGAACGGTAGATAGCTTTCAGGAAGAGATTCCAGTATCATGCTCACCTGACTTGTTTCGTCTATCATAGCCTCATGAGCCTCTACGATGTTAAAATGGACCATCATGTCGAGAACATGTTCTCTCATGTTGGTCCCATCCTTCATACGTGTCACATACACATATTTAATGGCTTCATGTCTAACAGATGATGACGGTTGCCCGAACATCTCCTGTAATGATGNCATACACATATTTAATGGCTTCATGTCTAACAGATGATGACGGTTGCCCGAACATCTCCTGTAATGATGCCATGATCTCACGAGCTGTGGGCATGACCTCATGTTTCTTGTTGAGTACATCAGATATACTCGCCAAGATATAGGCTCGGGCTTTTTCGTCCGCCCTTACCCACCTATCATAAACATCCCGAACAACTCGGGTCGTTGTTGAACTGGGAACTAGAGGACACTCCTCTGTCAACACAAACCTCAAGTCATCTACTACTAATATTGTATTGATATTGGATTTCTAATTGGAGTAATCCTCTCCGTTAAATTGGTTAGAAGCAAGCAATTGTATAATCGAGTTCGACATTGCTGAAACATTTTAAACGAATTCTATTAAATATGCATCTAAATCCATTTTAGTAAAACTAATAAATTACCCAATAAATCTTTATTTCATTTACATTGATACTTAAGTGATTTAGAACAAGTGCTACCGTGGGGTAGTCAAGAATTCCTTCAATAAAGCAAGACAGTTCTTGACCAAATACTATTATCTAGAATAACTCATATCCCAATAGTTCTTTTGGTTATCGTTTTGGGTCAAGATCTTTACTAACACTTAGTAATTCTTGTAAGTGTGACCCACCATTTTCAGATCTTATAGGACGGTATGAATATGCCTCCAAGAGAGAAGACAATATCCAAGACGGAACTATAAGACCCTATTCATTTTGCTGAAGCTTGGGTTGTTCCGAATCCTATGTTACAACCCTCCGTAGGGATCGCCGTGGTTAACGACTAGCTAGTGCCGCATAAAAACGACAACAGGTGCAACATAGGAATCTCACGGTTCAAACTAATGGAGGAGACCATAGGACAGTGTTGACGCATTTCCTTCACCCACTTACTATGAACCATTTCCTTCATTCACCTTGTTATTGACCCATGCAAAAACTTTCCGTATGGAGCAGTCGAGGTAAAATCGACAAGAAGCCAAGCATGGATCTCATGGTGTGAACTCTTGAGGACGTTAGAGCTAATAACTATATATCAAATATATTGTTAATCTCCCACTGAAGTGTTCTAAACATTTGGGTAATTTACTTAGGCATGACGGCTAATTTCATACAACCTAAGTCTAAGTGGTTTATCCAAATATAACTCTTATAATTGGATTTAACCTACAATGTCTAG